>NC_057748.1:4524605-4547348 GCF_004010195.1 Chiloscyllium plagiosum
TTCAGATCAGGACTAATATTAAATTAGTTCCTTTGCTTTGTATTTTTACATCTGTTCACTCCATTTCTGTCCACTTGTCTGAATAATTTCATTTTGATCATTAGTTTTGATGACACAGCAGAAGATGTCACCATTTATAAAACACTGTGCATTCTCTTTTCTGGTCAGAAGTGGATAACCTTATACTTCCCCTCACTGTCCTGTATCTGCCAGTCTTGCCCATTGCATTAAACTTTGCAACATTCTGCTCTCATGGTAATGTGTCACCTGATGTAGAGTCATCATTTTATTGATGGCCCTTCATTCCTTCATCTAGAACATTGATAAATCTCATGAAAAGTGGTGTTTCCCAGTGCCTCTCCTTGGGGGAAAAAAGCAATCTGATCTTGCTTGTTTTTAAATGCACTCATGGGACGAGGGTGCTGTTGGCTGGGCCAGCATTTATTGCCCATTCTTAATTACCCTTGTGAAGATGGTGGTGGTGATGATTTGCCTTCTTGAATTTCTGCTGTTGTCCATCTGATGGAGGTAGACCCACAATCCTGTTAGGGAGACCCACAATCCTGTTAGGGAGAGAATCCAGGATTTTGACTCAGCAACAGGGGAAAAGAACAGTGACGTAATTCCAAATCAAAATGGTGAGTGGCTCAGAGAGGAACTTGCAGGGGGTGGAGTTCCCATGTATCTTTGCTCTTGTTCTTCTAGATGGAAGTGGTCATGGTGTTGGAATGTACTGTCTAAAGGCCCTTTGGTGAATTCCTACAGCATTTGGTAGATGGTACACCTTGCAGTTGCTAAGTATCAGTGGGCGGAAGGGATAAATGTTGGTGGCTATTGTGCCAATCAAGTGGGCTGCTTTGAACTGGAGGGTGTCAAGATCCTGGAGTGTTGTTGGCACACTCCCCATTATCCTGACTGACAACCCCTCCCCTAAACCAATTCCCCACCCACATTCTGCATTTTCATTTCCCCCAGTGATCATGTGTGATTCCCTATCAATGAAATCATTAAGGTGGCAGCTTTGGCTGTTCACAAACTGAAAACTTCCATCCTCCACATTAAAGGGTCAGCATAAATCAAGATGCACACAGGGAACCACCACCTCCAAACATAACCAAATCCATGGTAGCATTATTACTTGGAGCGTCAGTTCTAATATCAATATTCAGAGTCAGTTCTAATATCAACATTCCAGCCTACAAAATGAACTATTTCAGGTTTGCACACTGGGAGATTGGAAAAGAACATTCCACTTGGATTGTGCTTTAAATTTACATACACTGCATTTCCAATCCCAGTAGTACCAAATAGGTGTAAAGTACCAAAGCTTAAATTTGTACTTGTGCAGAAGAATAACATCTTACATGGGAAATATTATCTTCCCCACCCACCCAAAGAAAGGTACCTACCCCATTTATCTCAGTTTGATTAAAAGCCGTAATCAAATAGAGGTACTTTGTGTCCCCCTTATTCTATCGTGGGATATGAGCATCCCAAGCAAGATCAACATTAGTCAGCCATTAGATTTTCCTTGCACTAAGAAATTGCCACATGGCCCTGCATATGACTGCATGTACAGGGCAGACTATATCAAAGGCGAGCTGATTTCCTGCAAGTTTACAAAAATTGGAACAGATTGCTGCAAATACTACTTGGGTCCTATAGGTTTATTAGCACCAGCTGCCCTCCATATGAGGGGCCTCTGGATTACTAGAGCAGCAAGGGAATTGCTACACTTTTCCCACATGGGTTAAGGTAGGCACTGCTGCATTTCCTGATATAGATCTTAGTTAGGAGCCAAGCAGACTAGAGACACTGATGCTAATCAAAAGCAGTATCCTTATTCTCCACTATGGAACATGGATACAAGAGAAACTGTTTCTCAGCTTGGGAAACTGCTGTAGAGCAATCAAGTATTGTGTATCCAAGAACAGTTGAAGGTAGAGTACTGTATAAGATATTCAACTTTTATATTCTTGGAAAGGGGTAGTTTTACATGATTTAAATCATAACCTAAGCAATAAAACAAATTGCTGGAAAACAGTCTGGTCTGACAACATCTGTTGTAAGAAAGTAATTATATTTCAAGTCTAGTGACTCTTAACTGATTTCACTCCAGATGCTTCCAAACCCAAGTTTTCCTTCCTGATTTCCAGGAACTGGTTTTTGGCTTCTTTATAAAAATCCCAAAGCATTGTTTTCAAGCATTAAAACAAATTGCTGAGGTTATTTAGTAGATGTAAAACTATCCCTTTACAAGAATATAAAAGTTGAATATCTTATACAGTACTCTACCTTTGACTGCTCTTGGATACACAATACTTGATTGCTCTACAGTTTCCCAAGCTGAGAAACAGTTCCTCTTATCCAGTTGCATCAGTTGATTAGATTGGGAGGAGATTTCAATCAAACTATTGACTAGAGGATGTTGCTGCAAAATACCCTGTGAGCACAGGCAGATAGTGAGCATTGCTTACAAGCCAAAAAGCTTAAGCAGTTGTGGAATTTCCAATATGAGAATGCTCACATACCCAAATCCCCATCCACAGACCAGAATAAAACGGAGCAAATTACTGGGACAAGCATTGAAACAAGGTGGAGAAAAAAAAGGATTTAATGATCAGATGTTAAACAGCAAAAACCCAAGAATCAAATGAAGCTAAGAAATTACACAGTACTCAGTTCCATGGTGAACACTATTTTAATTTTGTGCAGAGCACAACCAAAGTCATCCACTAGAATGAAGTCACCATGTCCAACAAATGGAGTTGTTGTTGAATCCCACTCAGCTCAGGGTGAGCCTGTCAAACAGGTACTCTCCCAGGCCATTCTCAGGGGCTCCCAGTCTCTTCAGGTTGGTGATGTGATCTCCCAGCTTCTTGATCATCTTCACTTGCTCATCCAAGTAGTGCCTCTCCAGGAAGTCACACAGCTGGAAGGAGAGACAAAGATTAGCCTCAAGGAATAAAAAAAAAGTGACCTCCCATTACTGATGTGACCATCAGCACATTGTGGTAAGGGAGATGTGAACCCAGGGGATGCCTTTTGAAATATTTTTTCAGCCTGCAGGAGGCAGTTAGAAAATAATTGGATTCCCCCCCCAGGGAGAACACAAACAGATCATTTCCTGCCAAGTTTGAGAGAAAATTAGAAACTTACGTGAGGGTCAGTGTGGCCAGAGGAGAGTTTGTGCAGATCCAGCAGACTCTGGTTCACATCCTTCTCCATCTGCAGAGCTCTCTGCATTGCCTCCAGACCATTGCCCCACTCATCCTGCTCTGGCTTCTGGAGGGAGGGAAAGCAGGAGAAAAAAAACCCAGCTCATCTCAGACAGGTGGATCACAGGCTACATCAGTTCATTATCCCCCAAGCATCACAAGAGTTAAATTTCAGGCCAATTGTTTTACTGACTTGTTTAGATGTCACTGTTCTTAGAGCTTAAGTTTCAGAAACATACTGTGAAAGTGCCTTTTAAAAATATTATAATCTAAGTGTACAAAGTGTGCACCAATGGCAGTAATTCCTTGCTCTACCATTTTGTAAATTTGGATCCTTTTGACCAGCCAATTAGAAACATCTTATATGCAGAAAGGAGATGCTGCTACCTTCTACTCCTGTAAACTCTTACCACAGATAAAGAGATGTTGGAATTGACATCTGGGGTTATATAGTTTAATCATTCTTACATGGGAAATTTGCACTCCATCCTGTATTCTAGATCATCCCAATTGCTGTTTCAATGAATTGTTTGTGAACCACCTCCAATTCACACAGCATTTATTCAAACCTGACCCTAAACAGGTTGCGTGATACCAGTTAGTTGGAGTTCACACAAAACATTAAAGTCCTCAAAGTTTACAGAAACCAACCTTGACATCCTGCAGGAGGACTCTGCCTCCACGTTTATTCTGGAATTCCATCAGTTTTTCAGCATGTTCCCGTTCCTCATGGGACTGCTCCTTGAAGAACTCAGCAAAGTGACGCAGGGCAACATCATCCCGGTCAAAGTAAGAGGCCTGCAAGTGGGAAGCAAGTCTCAATCTCATCCATGGCTCAATCACAAACTAACCCATTCACCATATTAACTTCAATTAATTGAAAAAAGGTGAAATCAGAGTGACAAAAGCAGAAAGTCATTATCTCCTGTGGATTGTGGCCTAAGGAGCAGACATTTTTCTGAAAGAGTAAAACAGAATCAAGATGTCAACTGCAACCCTTGGCCTGTATCTTAAGGAGACAGTGTGCTAGTGTGGCATATAGTATTGTGAAGGCCCCAGTTGGGGACAGCTATTAGATATGCCTGCACATCAGGAACCCTCTTGCTCAGTACTAGAACCACTGAGGTCATTGACCAATAAATAGGCCATGAACAGGTTGACTAACGGTTTTTTTAAAAAAAAAATCAGCCAGCTACCTCACCTAGCTGAATAACCAATGACCTACCATCCACTCTACACAGAATGCTGACTGCGATTTAAATAATTCACATTTCAAGTGAAAAAAGTGCACATTTAACCACCTTTCTTCACAGTGATTAATAAACTAACTTCATCTTCAATAGAGAGACAACAGCTTGGTTATTTGGGCAACTTTTTAAAAAACAATACATTTGGTTTAAGAGAACATTTTTCAAAAAAAAATAAAAAAAAATAGATGGGTTATAACCAAAGAATTAAGACAATACCTGTCTCTACAGTCAGGAGACTAATTACACTGAACAGTTACAGTAAACCAAGGAAGTCTCACCTAAGGGCCAGTTATAACTCAAGGAAGGCCTAAAATTTCAATACAGTTTCAGGGTGAAGTGTGTCCACAGCAGGGGAAAAGACAACATTGTCAAGAGACCAGATATCCCAACCCAATCTAGTCCCACTTGCCACCACCCAGCCCATTTCCCTACAAACCCTCCCTGTTCATACACCCATCCAAATGACTTAAATGTTACGATTGTACCAGCCTCCTCCACTTCCTCCAGCAGCTCATTCCATACATGTACCACCCTCTGAAAAAAGTTGCCCCTTGGTTCTCATATCTTTCCCCGCTCACCCTAAACCTATGTCCTCTAGTTCTAGGCTCCCAACCCCAGGGAAAAGACTTTGCCTATTTATCCTATCCATGTCCCTCAATTTTGTAAATCTCTACAAGGTCACTCCTAAGCCTCTGACACTCCAGGGGAAAAACAGCCCCAGCCTGTTCATCCTCCAACCCTAGCAACATCCTTGTAGATGTTTTCTGAACCCTTTCGAGTTTCACAACATCTTTCCAGTAGAAAGGAGACCAGAATTGCACACAACATTCCAACAGTAGCCTAACCAATGTCCTGTACAGCTACAACATGACCTCCCAACTCCTGTACTCCATTCTCTGACCAATAAAGGAAAGCATACCAAGCACCTTCACTATCCTACCTGTGACTCCACATTCAAGGAGCTATGAAACAGCACTCCAAGGTTTTTGTTCAGAACACTCCCGAGGACCTTACCATTAAGGTGTTTAAGTCCTGCTAAGATTTGCTGTTTCCATGCTGTACATCACTAATGACTCTTCTAGGAGAAGAGTGAGGGCTAGAGATCAGAGCTGAAAAGGTGTTGCTGGAAAAATGCAGCAGGTCAGGCAGCATCCAAGCAGCAGGAGAATTGACATTTCAGGCATGAACCCTTCTTCAGGAAGGGCTCATGCCCAAAACATAGATTCTCTTGCTCCTTGGATGCTGCCTGACCTGCTGCACTTTTCCAGCAACACATTTTCATCTCTATGATTCTAGATAATTTACTCAAGCATATAACCAAGGAAATTCCTAGATGCTCCACACAGCCATATTCAAGTGTTAATTCTAAAACAGAACCTTCAAAACCACAAGCCTCACCATAGAGAGGTAAACATAGGAGGAATAGAGCTCCAGGTTGATCTGCTTGTTAACAGCATCCTCACAGTCCTTGTGGTAGTTCTGACAAACTTGGGAGGCCATCTTTACTATTCCTGCTCACTATCACCAGATAACTCCAAGCCTCCCTCAAGCTCTTGTATTTACCCTGCTGGGACACCCTGCACTTAACCAGGGAGAGGTAGCAACAATGATGATTGACAATCTCTAACAGCCAATCAGGAATCACCCATGAATGTACACCCCAATGAGAGAGAGGGGGTGGGTGTGTGAACCAGAGCTGATCAGAGGTGTAGATTAGAGTCAGGTCTGGATGATTATTCTGTGATTGGAACAGCAGGAGGTCACTCAGCAGCATCTCAATCAGGTCACGGTGAGTTTGTGTCCTTTTAAAAGAAATAGATTTGGATGAGGAAAGGTTTTCAAGTTTTCTTTTAAATAAAGTTTGTTGTGACCAACTGAAAGAGGGTCTCAATGAAGAAAGAGAATCAGTTTTGTTGGAAATGGGAGAGAAAGGTGGGAGACTAGAGCTTGGACAAGTCAATTGTAATAAGAGCAGATTGGACAGAGACTGGAAAATGTTTCAGAATAGGGGTGTGGAGTAGGTCATAGTCTACTGACACTGGGTAAGCTGCTTAGGACTGAGATGAGGAGAAAGGTCTTCACCCAGAGAGTGGGGAGCCTGTGGCATTCTCTGTCACAGAAAGTTGTTGAGGCCAAATATTGAATGTTTTGAAGAAGGAGTTAGATATAGCTTTCAGAGCTAAAGGGATCAAAGTTTATGGGGAGGGTGGGGAAGATGGTACCGAATTAGATGATCAGCCATAATCATATGGAAGGGTGAACAGCTGACTCCTATTCCTTTTTTCTCTAATTCTGTTTCAATAAACTGGGTAGTAAGGGTCTTGTGGCACAGGGGTAGTAACCCTTTATCTGGGCCAGCAGGTTTTTGTACAAGACCCTACCTGCTCCAGAGGTGTCTGACAACATCTCTGTCAGGTTCATAAGGAAACAACCAGAGCTGTTGCAGGCACAATGGACTGAATGGCCACATCCTGTGCCATAACAATTCTGTGATTCTGTGGATGATCTGCATCTGAACAGCGTTTCCCTGCCTCTACCTCCTGACTGACCTTTCTGTGGATTGTCCCCTCGCTGTGATGGAGAGCCTCGAGTGTCCTGTTGAGTCTGAGAGCGATACCTCAAGAGGTTTCCATCTCCTGACAGGACCACCCAGGATGGTAAGGTCAGAGGGGAGGATCCTGATAAAGTGCAATGGAAATCAAATCCTCAACGGCCATCTGTCCAGGCAGAAGGTGTTTGTGTGCTATCCACGAGGGTGGGTAAAGGCTACAGCAGGAGGGAGATCACAAATCGACATTTCCTTGCCACTTGAGCTGTATCTACCTTCTGTAAAGGATTGTGTCTGTGCTGATGTACAACAGCATTCCCATGTTAAATGATGCTCTGTACACATTGTCTACCTCGAGGATTCTAACCCCCTCCACAAACACATTGACTTTCCAGGGTGGACAGTCGGAGGATTTTACAGAAGGAGGCCATTCAGCCCTCCCCCATGTCTGTACTCACTCCTAAAAGAGCTACCCAGCTAGTCCCAATCTCCACCCTATCTCCATAGCCCTCTAACTGCATCCCTTTCAAGTACCTATCCAACTCTCTGTTGAAACCTCCTATGGAATCCACCTCCCCTACTCTCCTAGGCAGCGCATTCCAAATCCTAGCAACTGTCCGAGTTAAGACTTTTCTCTTCACCTCACTGAGCTCTCTTGCTGACTAATTGTGACCCCTATAAACTGGCATACCAACTGGTGAAAGCAGAACATCCTCCTTTATCATGTCAAAATTGCTCATAATTTTGAACACCTCAATAAGGTCACCTCTTAATCTTCTCTGCTCCAAGGAGAATAAGCCCAATTCCTTTAATCTTTGCTTGTATCTAAAATCCCTCACTTCTAGTATCATTCTCATAAATCTCTTTTGCACTCTCTCCAGGGCGTTAATATCATTCATGATTCATGAATAAGATGTCCAGAACTGAACACAAAACTGCAAATGTGGTCTGACCAATGGTTTGTAAAAGTGTGGCATCATTCCCCTGCTTCGATGCCTCTCTTTTTAAAAATGTAAGGATCCTATAAGCCGCCTTAATGATTGACTGACTGTTTCATCTTCCCTGGCCACCTTCAGAGAATCATTTACTTGAACCCGAATGTCCCTCTGCCCCTGTACTCCCCTCAGAGTTGTTCCATTTGAACCTGCATTGACTCTCATACCAAATGCATTACATCACATTTCTCTGCATTGAGATTTGGAAATGATTGTCAACATCAAATCTTGCCCTGTAAAAATGTAATAATATTAGTTTTCAAATCTTCAATTGGTTTTGTGTGCATTCATTATCCTTCCTGTGAAAAAGCTGTGTTCCTAACATTATCCTGGACAGTTTAGTTCTAATGTGAAGATTCTAATCCCATTCCACATCCTCAGTTCTATTTGACCCATTGGGAAACAGTTCCCTTCTATCTACTCGGTCAAATCTACTAACCCTCCTAAAAATTTCCATTACACTCATCCCTTAACTTTCTACCCTGGGGAATGTAGACAAACTGTTGATGCCATTTAACCAGCTCTTTATCTCTGAGTTCATTCAGATAAGCTAGGATGTCCCATCAGCCACAGCAGAAGATGTCACCATTTATAAAACAGTGAATTGTCTTTCTTGGTCAGAAGTGAATAACTTTACACTGCCCCTCAGTGTCCTGTATCTGCCAGTCTTGCCCATTCCATTAAAGTTTAGCATGAGTAGAATCTTGCAATGTACCACCTGATGGAGAGTCGTCATTTTATTGATGACCCTTCATTCCTTCATCTAGAACATTGATAAATCTCATGAACACTTGTTTCCCAGTGCCTCTCCTTGGGGAAAGCAATCAGATCTTGCTAATTTTTAATGCACTCGCAGGATGAGGGTGCTGTTGGCTGGGCCAGCATTTATTGCCCATCCTTAATTACCCTTGTCAAGGTGGTGGTGGTGATTTGTTGCTGTTGTCCATTTGGTGGAGGTAAATCCTATTAGGAAGAGAATCCAGGATTTTGACTCAGCAACAGTGAAGAACAGTGACATAATTCCAAGTCAAAATGGCGAGTTACTCAAACTTGCAGGGGATGGATTTACCATGGATCTGCAGCCCTTGTCCTTCTAGCTGGAAGTGGTCATGATGTTGAAATGTTATCTAAGGAGCTTTGGTCAATTTCTACAGCATTTGGTAGAGGGTACACCTTGCAGTTGCTAAGTGTCAGTGGGTAGAGGGAATGAATGTTGGTGGTTATTGTGCCACTCAAGTGGGCTGCTTTGAACTGGAGGGTGTCAAGATCCTTGAGTGTTAGCACATTATCCTGACAGACACCCCCTTCCCTAAATTCTCTACGCACATTTAGCATTTCCATTTTCCCCCTGTGATCATGTGATCCCCTGTCAATGACTTAATTAAAGATGGCTCCTTTGGCTTTTCAAACTGAAGTGGAACATCCATCCTCCAAATTAAAGGATCAGCACAAATCAAGAGAACATAACCAAATCCATAGATAGCCTTATCACTTGGAGCATCAGTTCTAATATCAACATTGAGCCTGGTCAAGCCTGCAAAATGGACTGTTTGCACACTGGGAGATTAAATTTACATGCACTGCTCAGGCCAAAGTACATGTGCATTTTCAATCCCATCAATATTGAACTGGTGTAAAGCACCAGAGCTTAAATTTGTATTAGACTTCTGCAGAACATTTTACATGGGAAATATTGTCTTAACCCTCAGGCAAAACCCCTGCCCCATTTATCTCAGTTTAAGCTGAGAATGAACAGTGCAGCCTTCAGAAGATCTTAGACCAGTCATTAACTGAGTTACTTGATATCCCCCATATTCTGAAGATCAGCTGTGAGCATCAGTATTAATCATCCAATGGATTTTCCTTGATCCATGACATTGCCAGATTGGCCTGTTTGACTCTACAACCTATGTAGACTATATTCAAAAAGGAGAGCTGATTTCCAGTAAGTTAGAAGGAAAAAGTGGAACAGAATCCTGCAAATGCTACTTGGGTTCTAGAGCTTTCTTTGCACCAGCTGCCCTCCATGCGAGGCCTCTGGATTGCTAGAGCAGTAAAAAAATAGGAATTGCTACATTTGTCCCACATGGGTTAAGATAGGCACTGTTATATTTCCTCATGTAGAAGATAATTAGCCTAGTGGAGTAGAGACACTGATACTAATCAAAAGCAGAATCTTCATTCTCCAGCATAGAACGTGGGAGGAGAGAAACCATTTCCCAGCTTGGGAACACCACCATTATAGTAATAAAGCATTGCTTACCCAAGAACAGTCAAGAATAGTGAAGATTATGAGCAAGATATTTAACTTTCATTCTTGTAAAGGGGGTCATGTTACATGATCCACTAAGTCAGTCTAAGCATTACGACAAATTGCTGGAAAACACTGACAGCAGCTGTTAAGAAATTTAAAGTATTTCAAGTCCAGTGAGTGTTCTTAACTGACTCCACTCCAGATTCTGCCAAACTAATTTCCCAGTTGTTTGTCTGATTTCCAGCAGCTAGTGGTTTTTTACTATTTTAAAAATACCTCTAGGAATTGCTCAGAGTACACCAGTTTTATCAAACATTAGATTGAAATCCATTCCCAATCAAGCTATTGCTGCAAAATAGTTCCCGTGAGCACTGCTTGCAAGCAAAAAAGCTTAAACAGTTGTGGAATTTCCAGTTATGAGAGTTGCTCGCTCAAAATCTCTCCCCACAGAATAAAACACTGAGCAGGTTACTGGGACAAGAATTGAAACAAGGTTGAAAGAAAAGGATTTAATAATCAGATATTGAACAGCTAAAACCCAAGAACCAAATGAAACTAAATAGTTATACAGTTCCATGGTGAACATTATTTTAATTTTGTGCAGAGCACAACCAAAGTCATCCACTAGAATGAAGTCACCATGTCCAACATATGGAGTTGTTGAGAGCCTGTCAAACAGGTACTCTCCCAGGCCATTCTCAGGGGCTCCCAGTCTCTTCAGGTTGGTGTTGTGATCTCCCAGCTTCTTGATCATCTTCACTTGCTCATCCAAGTAGTGCCTCTCCAGGAAGTCACCCAGCTGGAAGAGGAGACAAAGATTAGCCTCAAGGAACAAACCATGCACTTGAATGTGACATCCCGGGCGGCACGGTGGGCGGCATTGTGGGCGGCACGGTGGCACAGTGGTTAGCACTGCTGCCTCGCAGCGCTAGAGACCCGGGTTCAATTCCCGACTCAGGCGACTGACTGTGTGGAGTTTGCACGTTCTCCCCGTGTCTGCGTGGGTTTCCTCCGGGTGCTCCGGTTTCCTCCCACAGTCCAAAGATGTGCAGGGTCAGGTGAATTGGCCATACTAAATTGCCCGTAGTGTTAGGTAATGGGTAAATATAAGGGAATGCGTGGGTTTCGCTTCGGCGGGTCGGTGTGGACTTGTTGGGCCGAAGGGCCTGTTTCCACACTGTAATGTAATCTAATCTAATCTAATCTAATCCCATTACAGACATGACCATCACCACCATATTATGGTGTGGGAAAGGTACAATCGGGGGTGCCTGTTGAAATGTTTATGCTTTCAGCCTGCAGGAGGCAGGTAGATAATTGGATTATACCCCCAGAGAGTACACAAACAGATCATTTCCTTCCAGGTTTGAGAGAAAAAGCTAGAAACTCACATGAGGGTCCGTGTGGCCAGAGGAGAGTTTGTGCAGATCCAGCAGACTCTGGTTCACATCCTTCTCCATCTGCAGAGCTCTCTGCATTGCCTCCAGACCATTGCCCCACTCATCCTGCTCTGGCTTCTGGAGCAAGGGGAGTCAGGAGAGAAAAAAAACAGCTCATCTCAGACAGGTGGATCACAGGCTACATCAGATCAGGTCATTATTCCACCAAGCATTGCAAGAGTTGGATTTAGATTAGATTAGATTAGATTAGATTACAGTGTGGAAACAGGCCCTTCGGCCCAACAAGTCCACTCCGACCCGCCGAAGCGAAACCCACCCATACCCCTACATTTACCCCTTACCTAACACTACGGGCAATTTAGTATGGCCAATTCACCTGACCCTGCACATCTTTGGACTGTGGGAGGAAACCGGAGCACCCGGAGGAAACCCACGCAGACACGGGGAGAACGTACAAACTCCACACAGTCAGTCGCCTGAGGCGGGAATTGAACCCGGGTCTCTGGTGCTGTGAGGCAGCAGTGCTAACCACTGTGCCACTTGTTACCTATTACAAGTCAATTGTAATAGGAGCAGATTGGACAGAGACTGGAAAATGTTTCAGAATAGGGGTGTGGAGTAGGTCATAGTCTACTGACACTGGGTAAGCTGCTTAGGACTGAGAAGAGGAGAAAGGTCTTCACCCAGAGAGTGGGGAGCTGGTGGAATTCTCTGCCACAGAAAGTGGTTGAAGCCAAAACATTGAATGTTTTCAAGAAGGAGTTAGATCAAAGGGCATGGGGAAGGCATAGGAAGATGGTACTGAGTTAGATGATCAGCCACAATCATATGCCCTGGCAGAGCAGGCCTGAAGGGCTGAATGGCCTCCTCCTCTTCATTCTTTCTATAATTCTAAGTTTCAAACCTGGTGCAGTGGGGTGTCCTATGGTCCAGGAAGTCTAGGTGTAAGACCCTACCTGCTCCAGAGGTGTCTGATAACATCTCTGGACAGGTTCATTAGGAAACAACCAGAGCTGTTGCAGGCCCAATGGACCGAATGGCCTCCTCCTGTGCCATAACAATTCTGTGATTCTGTGGATGATCTGCATCTGAACAGTGTTTCCCTGCCTCTATCTCCTGACTGACCTTTCTGTGGATTGTCACCTCGCTGTGATGGAGAGCCTCGAGTGTCCCGTTGAGTCTGATAGCGATACCTCAAGAGGTTTCCACTTCCTGGCAGGACCACCCAGGATAGTAAGGTCAGAGGGGAGGATCCTGATAAAGTGCAATGCAAATCAAATCCTAAACGGCCATCCATCCAGGCAGAAGGTATTTGTGTGCATTCTACGACGGTGGGTAAAGGCTACATCAGGAGGGAGATCCCCAGTCAACATTTCCTTGCCAGTTGAGCTGGATCTACCTTCTGTAAAGGATTGTGTCTGTGCTGATGGACAACAGCATTCCCATGCTAAACGATACTCTGTACATGCTGTCTACCTGGAGGATTCCAACCCCCTCCCCAAACACATTGACTTTCCAGGGTGGACAGTCAGAGGATTTTACAGAAGGAGGCCATTCAGCCCTCCCCCATGTACTCACTCCTAAAAGAGCTACCCATCGAGTCCCACTCTCCAGCCCTATCTCCATAGCCTTCTAACTTCATCCCTTTCAAGTATATATCCAGCTCTCTTTTGAAACCTCCTATGGAATCCACCTCCCCCACTCTCCCATGCAGCGCATTCCAAATCCTAGCAACTCTCTGAGTAAAGAAGTTTCTCCTCATCTCACTCTGAGCTCTTTGCTGACTATTTGTGACCTCCTCGTTACTGACATACCAACATCCTCCTTTACCCAGTCAAAATTGAGTCACACTTTTGAACAATTCAATGTGGTGATAGAACACTGGGTAAACACAGAATAATCTTTCAGAGCTCAAATGTCCTATCTATTTTCAAAGCACTCACCCATCGATCAAAATGAATATGTTTAATCCTTTCGAACACAACATAAGTCTGAGCTAGTTCCTTCTTTATGTTTCTGAACTGCTGTCTATATGCTTCTGGTATCAATTCATAAGCACTTAAATTAGCCTATTTAACCTTTTCATAATCTCTTGACACCTCATATGACAGCATGGCAAATACCTCACTAGCTCTGCCTACCAATTTAGTCTGACCTAGAATTACCCATAAATATTTGGACCACTCCATCTGCCTAGCCAATTTTTTCAAATGAAATAAAGAAGGCTTCAACGTCTTTCTCATCAAAATGTGGCAGCATTTTGACATATTTATATATATCACTACCATTCCTTTTAATCTCCATCCTGTTAACTTGACTTTGTTGACTAAGTCGCAATTTCTCAAGTTCAAATTCTCTCTCTCTCTCTTTGCTCAGCCAAGAACCTTTCCCCTCTCTCTTTTTTTCTCTCTCACCTCTCCATCTTTCTCCCCTCTGTTTTTCCTTTTCTCTCTCCCTCTCTGTTTATTTTCTAACTCCATTTTCCTCAATTGTAATTTAACTTTTTCTCCCTCTACTGCACTTGTCTGAGTAGCTCCCTTACATTTTCAGCTTTATGTTTGTCCTTGGTTAAACCCAAATCTAACTTACTTGCTAATTTTAAAAGTATGACCTTTTTCTTTCCTTCTAAACTTGGCTAATCTGAGAATCACCTTCAAATCCCAGAACCTTTTCAGCAATTTTAAGAGCCATTTCTCTCACTTTTAATTTAATCAACCACAAGTCACTGAAATTTAACAAGTTGTCTCACTTGAGTTTTATTTAAAGATCTAGGACACTAACCTGCAAGTGTTTAAATCTGCTGGGATTTTTCGTACCCGCAAATCTATTCAAATATGACTAAACCAATTCAAATGATGGACACGAGCCCCCAAACTGTTACGACACGGGGTAAACTCTCCTGCTTAATTTAAAGCCAGCAACACAAAAAATTTATCCTGTGCAGCCGTTTGTTACCAGCTAGGACTTGGCAGTTCTCCTCTCAACTGTTCAATTTCCCCTGGTCTTATACCCTAGAGCATTGGATTGTGTCATTGGCTTTTAAGATTGTCAATATACTCAATTCAAACTTTATTGGAAATTGGTATTTTTTTCAGGGTATAATTTAAACTGATTAGCCAAATTCAGATTTGTTTTTGTCTCCAGGCAATGAACTAATCAAGTTGTTTGACCCAGTGTTACATTGTTGCCATATTGAGAACACTTGGTGCTGTGTCCAGTAGTTGTGTTGCTTTTAACTCTCTTAAAGGTACACCCACATCTTCATAACAAAGATCACCTCTTAATCTTCTCTGCTCCGAGGAGAATAAGCCGAATTTCTTTAATCTTTCCTTGTATCTAAAAACCCTCATTCCTAGTATCATTCTCGAAAATATCTTTTTCACTTTCTCCAGGGCTTTATTATCCTTCCTTGAATTAAGGTGTTCAGAACTGAACATAATACTGAAATGTGGTCTGACCAATGATTTGTAGAGGTGTAGCATCATTCCCCTGCTGCTATGCCTCACTTTAAAAACATAAGGATCCTGTAAGCCACCTTAACGACTATTTTATCTTCCCTGGCCATCGTCAGAGAATCATGTACTTGAACTCAAAGGTTTCTCTGCCACTGTACTCCCCTCAGAGCTGTTCCGTTGAGCCTGCATTGTCTGTCCGACCAAATGCATTACATTGCATTTCCCTGTATTGAGAGTCGGAAATGATTACCAACATTAAATCTTGCCCTGTAAAAATGTAGTACTATTAGTTACCAAATCCTCAATTGGGCTTGTGTGTATGTGTGGGTGTACCATGCACATTTGTATTTTTGTGTGCTTGCGCCTGTGTGTATGTTTGCATGTATGTGCATCCACTATCCTTCCTGCGAAGAAGCCGTTCCTAACATTATCCAGAACAGTTTAGTTCTAATGTGAAGACTATAATCCCATTCCACATCCTCAATTCTATTTGACCAATTGAGAAGAAACAGTTCCCCTCCATCTACTCTGTCAAATCCATTAATCCTCATAAAAACTTCAATTACACTCATCCCTTAACCTTCTACCCTGGGGAATGTGGGCAAACTATTGATGTCATTTAACCAGCTCTTTATCTCTGAGTTCATTGAGAAATTTGGGGCTGCACCATCTCTGCCTGAACTGAGCACTCCAGATGTGGTGGAACCAGAATTTGACACTTTTACAAAGAACCTCCATCCAGAGGGATTTGAACCTCTTTGAGATTAGGACTAATATTAAATTAGTTCCTTTGCTTTATGTTTTTACATCTGTTCACTACACTTCTGTCCAATTGTCTGAATAATTTCATTTTGATCATTAGTTTTGATGACACAGCAGAAGATGTCACCATTTATAAAACACTGTGAATTGTCTTTCTTGGTCAGAAGTGGATCACTTTACACTTCCCCTCAGTGTCCTGTATCTGCCAGATTTGCCCATTCCATTAAACTTTGCAACATTCTGCTCTCATGGTAATGTGTCACCTGATGTAGAGTCATCATTTTATTGATGGCCCTTCATTCCTTCATCTATAACATTGATAAATCTGATGAAAAGTTGTTTCCCAGTGCCTCTCCTTGGGGAAAGTAATCAGATCTTGCTATTTTATAATGTACTTACAAGATGAGAGTGCTGTTGGCTGGGCCAGCATTTATTCCCCTTCCCCAATGGCTCAGTGGTTAGCACTGCTGCCTCACAGCACCAGAGTGCCAAGTTCAATTCCAGCCTTGGGCGACTCTGTGTGGAGTTTGCACATTCTCCCTGTGTCTGCGTGGGTTTCCTCCCACGTTCCAAAGATGTGCAGGTCAGGTGAATTGGCTATGCTAAATTGTCCATAGTTGTTAGGTGCATTAGTCAGAATGGATGTGGGTTATTCTTCAAAGGGTTGGTGTGGACTTGTTGAGCTAAAGGGCCTGTTTCCACACGGTAGATAATCTAATCTTAATTATCCTTGTCAAGGTGGTGATATTTGCCTTCTTGGGAGGTAGACCCACAATCCTGTTTGGGAGGAATCCAGAATTTTGACTCAGCAACAGGGGAAGAACAGTGATATATGCCCAAGTCAAAATGGTGAGTGGCTTAAAGAGGAACTTGCAAGGGGTAGAGTTTTCATGTATTTTTGCCCTTGTCCTTTTAGATGGGAGTGGTCATGGGTTTGGAACATGTTGTCTGAGGAGCTTTGGTGAATTCATACGACATTTGGTAGATGGTACACCTTGCAGTTGCTAAATGTCAGTGGGGGAAGGAATGAATGTTGGTAGCTATTGTGCCAATCAAATGGGCTGCTTTGAACTGGAGGGTGTTAAGTTCCTTGAATGTTGTTGGCACCCTCCCCATTATCCTGACTTGAACACCCCCTGCCCAAGCCAATTCCCCACCAACATCTCTCCCCCGTGATCATGTCAATGACATCATTAAGGTGGCAGCTTTGGCTTTTCACAAACTGACGCTGAGAATGTCCATCCTCCAAATTAAAGGGTCTGCACAAATCAAGATGCATGCTGGGAAACACCACCTCTGAACTAATGTATATAACCAAATCCATAATAGCCTTATCACAGGGAGCATCAGTTCCAACATCAATATTCAGAGCCTGGTCAAGTCTGCAAAATGGACCAACTCAGTTTGCACACTGGGGAAGATTGGAAAAGAACATTTAGCCTAGCAATGCGTGCAAATTTAAAGCATGTGCAGTTTCAATCCCAATAGTATTGGGGAGATGTAAACTACCAAAGCTTACATTTGTATGAGACTTCTATAGAAGAACACTTACATGGGACATATTGTCTTTTCCCACCAAAGACAAGCACCTAAGCCATTTATTTCCATTCAAACAGAGAAAGATGAATAGTGCAGACTTAAGATAGCTGTGCAGTCATTAACCAAGTTACTTTGTGCCCCACTTATTCTATTGTGGGCTGTGAGCATCCCAAGCAAGCTCAGTCCTCATCACCCATTAGATTTCCCTTGAACTGCAATGCCACAGTGTCTGCACTATATTATTAAAATAAACCTGATTTCATGTAAAATTAAAAAGAAAAAAATTTGGAACAGATTCTTGTAAATGCTACTCTGGTCCTATAGCTTTGTTTGCATCAGCTGCCCTCAGTACATGAAGCCTCTGGATTGCTCTAGTAAAAAAGGGAATTGCTACAATTGTCCCACATAGGTTAAGGTAGGTACTTTTGCATTTCCTCATGCAGATCATTGTTATTAGCCAAGCAGACTAGAGATACTGATGCCAGTCAAAAGCAGACTCTTTATTCTCCAGCATGGAATGTGGATGAGAGAAACCATTTCCCCACATTGGGAAAACAATCACATAGCATTCAAGTACCCCTTACTGTTCTTGGCTAAGTGATAATTGTAAAACTATCCACTAAATCAGAATCTAAACATTAAAATAAATTGCTAGAAAACATTCAGGTCTGACAATATTGATTGTACAAAAGTAAATATTTCCAGGCCAGTGACTGTTCTTAACCAATTTCACTCCACAGATGCTGCCAAACCCAAGTTTTTCTTCCTGATTTCCAGCAGCCAGTGTTTTTTGCTTCAATTTTAAAAACATCTAAGCATTAGTCAGAGAGTACACCAGTTGTGTGTCAAGCATTCAGATTTCAAACTATTGATTAGAGGCTGTTGCTGCAAATTTGTTCCAGTAAGTACTGCTTACAAGCCAAAAAGCTAAGCAGTTGTGGAATTTCCAATTAGGAGTGTGGCTCACTTACACCAAAAGTCACTCCACACAGCAGAATAAAAACACTGAGCAAATTACTGGGACAAAAAGGTTGAGAGAAAAGGATTTAATGATCAGATGTTAAACATCAAAAACCCAAGCAGCAAATGAAGCTAAGAAATCACAGAGTACTCAGTTCCATGGTGAACACTTCATGTTGTGCAGAGCACAACATGAAGTCACCATGTCCAACAAATGGAGTTGTTGAATCCTGCTCAGCGTGAGCCTGTCAAACAGGTACTCTCCCAGGCCATTCTCAGGGGCTCCGTCTCTTCAGGTTGGTGATGTGATCTCCCAGCTTCTTGATCATCTTCACTTGCTCATCCAAGTAGTGCCTCTCCAGGAAGTCACACAGATGGAAGAGGAGACAAAGATTAGCCTCAAGGAACAAACAATGCAACTGAAAGTGATGTCTATTACAGATGTGACAATCTCCACCACCTTGTGGAGGGGGAGGGGTGCACTCTGGGATGTCTTTTGAAAGGCTGATGGTTTTCAGCCTGGAGGAGGCAGGTAGATGGTAATTGGAATCTCCCCCCAGAGAGTACACAAACAGATCATTTCCTACCAAATGTTTAAGAGAAAAAATGAGAAACTCACATGAGGGTCCATGTGGCCAGAGGAGAGTTTGTGCAGATCCAGCAGACTCTGGTTCACATCCTTCTCCATCTGCAGAGCTCCCTGCATTGCCTCCAGACCATTGCCCCACTCATCCTGCTCTGGCTTCTGGAGGGAGGGAAGTCAGGAGAGAAAAACCAGCTCATCTCAGACAGGTGAATCACAGGCTACATCTGGTCAGTTCATTATTCCGAATCTTTGTAGGAGTTAGATTTCAGGCCAATTGTTTTACTGACTCCTTTAGATTTCACCATTCCCAGAGCTTAAGAAATTTTAGAAGCATACCATACTGTGAAAGCACATGTTTAAAAGATACTATAATCCAAATGTATCTAAAAATATGCACCAGTGGTGATAATTCCTTGCTGTACTGTTCTATCCCTTTGGATCCTCTTGACCAGCCCATTAGAAACATCTTGGAGATGCTACTACCTTCCACCCCTGTGGATTCTCTCATTCTTACCACAGTAGAGGGGCATTGGAATTGACATCTCTGAGGTTATATAGTTGATCATTCTTACATGCAAATGATTCTCTCCATCCAGTATTCTGGATCATCCCAATTGCCTGTTGCTGTTTCACAAGTGCAAAATAGTCTCCAATTCAATGCATTGCTCACCAATACAATCTCCAATTCATATAGCATTTATTCAGTCTTGAGGCTCAACAGATTGGAGTGATACCAGTTAATTTGAGTTCACAAAACACATCTTCAGTTTACAGAAGCCAACCTTGACATCCTGCAGGAGGACCCTGCCTCCACATTTATTCTGGAATTCATCAGTTTCTCTGTGTTCCCATTCTTCATGGGACTGCTCCCTAAAAGAACTCAGCAAAGTGACACAGGGCAACATCATCCCGGTCAAAGTAAGAGGAGGACTGAAAGTGGAGATAAAGTTGGAAGAAAACATTACTTTCATCCTTGGCACACAGTGACCCATCCCACCATTTCAATTCCCTTCCAATTAACTGAAGTTAGTGACAAAAGCAGAAAGTCATCTGTCAATTGTGGTCTAAATAGCAGTCATTTTGACCTCCCAGAATGAAGATCTAAAAACCAACTGCAACCCCTGACTTGTATCTGAAGGAGGCAGTGTGCTAGTGTGGCAGAGTGTACTGTGAAGGTCCCTGTTGGGGACAACCATTAGACATCCCTGCACTGCAGGTTAGAAATGTTCTTGCTCAGTGCTGGTAGTTAGTGAGATCATTGACCAACTGAAACATAGGACACGAACATGTTGACCAACAGGCAGAAATCTCAGTCAGTACCTCATTGCCAACCTCACCCACCTGAGTAACCACACTGTCCTACTATTTGGTCTGCACAGAGTCTTGACTATGCTATTTTTAGATAATTCACATTTCAAGTGAAAAAAAATGCCATTTAACCATCTTTCCTCACATTTAGCAAATAAACACTTCATCTTCAACAAGTGAAGACAACAGCTTGTTTATTTAGGCAACTTTTAAAATCAATTTGGTTTGGAGAAAGTTTTTTTGAGAAAGATTAGTTATAGAATCAGTCAGGGATGTATAGCACAGAAACAAACCCTTCAGTCCAACTCATCTATACTATCCAGATATCCCAACCCAATCTAGTCCCTGGCCCATATCCCTCCAAACCCTTCCTACACAGATACCCATCCAGATGGATTTTAAATGTTGCCATTATACTAGCCTCCACTTCCTCTGATAGCTCATTCCATAAACATTACTATCCTGAGGGGAAAGTTGCCCCTTAGGTCCCATATCTTTCCCCTCTCACCCTAAACCTATGTCTGTTCATTCTGGGCTTCCATACCAGAGGGAAAAGGCTTTGTCAATTTATCCTATCTATGCCCCTCATGGTTTATAAGCCTCTGGAGGTCACCCCTCAGCCTCCAACACTCGAGGGAAAACAGCCCCAGCCTGTTCAGCCTTTCCCAATAGCTCAAATCCTCCAATCCTGGCAACATCCTTGGAAGTCTATAAATATAAAATAGAACCTTCAAGACCACAAACCTCACCATGGAGAGGTAAACATAGGAAGAATAAAGCTCCATGTTGATCTGCTTGTTAACAACATCCTCACAGTCCTTGTGGTAGTTCTGACACACTTGGGAGGCCATCTTCACTATTCCTGCTCACTATCACCCAGACAACTCCAGACCAAAGCCTCTCTTCCCCAAGCTCTTGTATTTATCCTCCAGGGAGAGGCATCACCAACGATGATTGACAATTCCTGACAGCCAATCAGGAATTGCCCATGAACATAGGCCCCAATGAGAGAGAAGGGGGGGGGGGTGGCGGTGTTAACCAGAGCTGATGATGAGAGTCAAGTCTAGATGATTACTCAGTGATTGGAACAGCAGGAGGTCACTCAGCAGCATCTCAATCAGGTCATGGTAAGTTTGCGTCCTTTTAGAAGAAATAGATTTGGATGAGGAAAGGTTTTCAAGTTTTCTTTTAAAATTAAGCTCATTGTGACCAACTGAAAGAGGGGCTCAATGAAGAAGGGGAGTCAGTTTCTCAGCCTGTTGTGTTGGAAATGGAAGAAAAAGGTGGGAGATTGGTGGTAGGACAAGGCAATTGTAACAGGAGCAGAGACTGGAAAATGTTGCCAATGACTGGGTGGTGGAGAATCGGTGGGTGGGGCGGAGTGGGTGTCATAGTCTACTGACACTGGGTAAGCTGTTTAGGACTGAGATGAGGAGAAAGGTCTTCACCCAGAGAGTGGGGAGCTTGTGGAATTCTCTGCCACAGAAAGTGGTTGAAGCCAAAACATTGAATGTTTTCAAGAAGGAGTTAGATATAGCTCTTAGGGCTAAAGGGATCAAAGGGCATGGGGAAGGCATAGGAAGCTGGTACTGAGTTAGATGATCAACCACAATCATATGCCGTGGCAGAGCAGGCCTGAATGGCTGAATGGCCTCCTCCTCTTCATTCTTTCTATAATTCTAAGTTTCAAAACTGGTGCAGTGGGGTGTCCTGTGGTCCAGGAAGTCTAGGTATAAGACCCTACCTGCTCCAGAGGTATCTGATAACATCTCTGGACAGGTTCATTAGGAAACAACCAGAGCTGTTGCAGGCCCAATAGACCGAATGGCCTCCTCCTGTGCCATAACAATTCTGTGATTCTGTGGTTGATCTGCATCTGAACAGCGTTTCCCTGCCTCTGCCTCCTGACTGACCTTTCTGTGGATTGTCATCTCGTTGTGGTGGAGAGCCTCGAGTGTCCCATTGATTCTGAGAGCGATACCTCAAGAGGTTTCCACCTCCTGACAGGGCCACCCAGGATGGTAATGTCAGAGGGGAGGATCCTGATAAAGAGAAATGGAAATCAAATCCTCAAAGGCCATCCATCCAGGCAGAAGATATTTCTTTGCTAACCACGGGGGTGGGTAAAGGCTACAGCAGGAGGGAGATCACAAATCGACATTTCCTTGCCACTTGAGCTGGCTCTACCTTCTGTGAAGCACCGTGTCTGTGTTGTGAGCTGTGTGTTTGTGTGCTTGTGTATATGTGTGTGCATTCACTATCCTTCCTGTGAAGAAGCCATTCCGAACATTATCCTGGACAGTTTAGTTCTAATGTGAAGATTCTCATCCCATTCCACATCCTCAGTTCTAGTTGACCCATTGAGAATAAACAGTTCCCCTCTATCTATTTTATTTTTCTTGCGCAAACCCTCAAGTGGCCAGTGACAAACACTGCCCTTCACATCAAAGGGCAAGCACACCTGTTTT
>NC_057748.1:4548161-4553425 GCF_004010195.1 Chiloscyllium plagiosum
TGTACACTCCCCATTATAAAGACTGACAGCCCCTCTCCCAAGCCAATTCCCCATCAATGATGATGATGAAATTCCCTGTCACTGAAATCATGAAGGTGGCTGCTTTGGCTTTTCACAAACTGAAGCTGATACCATCCATCCTCCAAATTAGAACATTCAAGCACAAATCAAAATGCACACAGGGAACCACCACCCCCTGAGAACTGATGAACATAACCAAATCCATAGATAGCCTTATCACTTGGAGCATCAGTTCTAATATCAATCATCACTCAGAGCCTGGTCAAGCCTGCAAAATGGACACTCAGTTTGCACACTGGGAGATTGGAAAAGAACATTTGACCTAGCAGTGCGTGCAAATTTAAAGCACATTATTACTATTGGGATAGAAAATGCATAAAGTGTAAAGCACCAAAGCTTACATTTGTAGCAGACATTTACAGAATACCATTGTAAATGGGAAACACTGTCTCCCCAGCCCCCAAAGACAAGCATCTGCCCCATATATCTCCATTCAATGAGAAAAATGAACGGCGTAGCTATATGATGATTGAGCAGCCATAACCAAGTTATTTAGTGACCCCCTGATTCTATCATGGGCTGTGAATATGACATGCCAATCAGTACTAGTCAAGAAATTTTCCAAGAAATATGTCAATGCCACCATGACCTATATATGACTCCACAATCCATGCGGAGTGCAATCGAAGGAGAGCTGATTTCATGTAAGTTAAAGGAAAGAAAATTGGAACAAAATCCTGCAAATGCTAGTCTGGTCCTATAGCTGCCTTCAGTATTTGACACCCCTGGATTGCAAGAGCAGTAAAAAGGGAATTGCTATATGTCCCACATGGGTTAAGGTAGGCACTGTTGCATTTCCTCACAGGATAGTTATTAGCCAATTAGAGTAGAAATACTGA
Source organism: Chiloscyllium plagiosum (assembly GCF_004010195.1). Classification (NCBI taxonomy): domain Eukaryota; kingdom Metazoa; phylum Chordata; class Chondrichthyes; order Orectolobiformes; family Hemiscylliidae; genus Chiloscyllium; species Chiloscyllium plagiosum. The sequence goes on from NC_057748.1 coordinate 4,549,082, forward strand.
TGCCAATCAAAAGCAGAATCTTCATTCTCCAGCATGGAACGTGGAGAAGAGAAACCATTTCCCAGCTTGAGAAACCACCATATAGCAATCAAGTATAGCTTATCCAAGAACACAGTCAAATGTCGTGTACCTCCAAGCAAGATATTCAACCTTTATATTCTTGCAAAAGGAGTAATTTGAGATGATTGGCTAAATCAGAATCTAAACATCAAACCAAATTGCTGGAAAACAGTATCTATTGCAAGAAAATTAATATTTCAGATCTAGCAACTGTTCTCAACTGATTTCACACCACACATATTGCCAAACCCACGTTATCCCAGCAGGTCTTCCTGATTTGCAGCAGCCAGTTTTTTTGCTTCAGTTTTAAAAAAGTTGAAAGAATTGCTCAGAGTATAGCAGTTGTGTCAAACATTTAGACTGGGATTAGATTTCAAACTATTGACTAGAGGCTGTTGCATGTTCCAGTGAGCACAGGCAGTTAGTGAGTATTCATTACAAGGAAAAAACTTAAGCTGTTGTGGAATTTCCAATTATGAGAATTGCTCTCAGTCCAAAAAGTCCCTCTACACAGCTGAATAAAACAGAACAAATTATTGGGACAAGCATTGAAACAAGGTTGAGAAAAAAGGATTTAATAATCAGATATTAAACAGCAAAAACCCAAGAACCCAATGAAACTAAATAGTTATACAGTTCCATGGTGAACACTATTTTAATTTTGTGCAAAGCACAACCAAAGTCATCCACTAGAATGAAGTCACCATGTCCAACAAATGGAGTTGTTGAATCCCACTCAGCTCAGGGTGAGCCTGTCAAACAGGTACTCTCCCAGGCCATTCTCAGGGGCTCCCAGTCTCTTCAGGTTGGTGATGTGATCTCCCAGCTTCTTGATCATCTTCACTTGCTCATCCAAGTAGTGCCTCTCCAGGAAGTCACACAGCTGGAAGAGGAGACAAAGATTAGCCTCAAGGAACAAACCATGCACCTGAGTGAGACACCCCATTACAGACATGACTATCACCACCACATTGTACCCCTCCCTCACCACAATCAGGGATGCCTTCTGAAATGTTTCTGGATTTCAGCCTGCAGGAGGCAGGTAGATTATAATTGGAATTGTCCCCCCAGGGAGTAAACAGATTTCCTTACAAACATTTGGAGAGAAAAGTGAGAAACTCACATGAGGGTCCGTGTGGCCAGAGGAGAGTTTGTGCAGATCCAGCAGACTCTGGTTCACATCCTTCTCCATCTGCAGAGCTCTCTGCATTGCCTCCAGACCATTGCCCCACTCATCCTGCTCTGGCTTCTGGAGCAAGGGAAGTCAGGAGAGAAAAAACAGCTCATCTCAGACAGGTGGATCTCAGGCTACATTAGATCAGTTCATTATTCCAACAAACATTGCAAGAGTTGGATTTCAGGCCAATTGTTTTACGGACCCCTTTAGTTTTCACTGTTCCTTGAGCTGAAGACATTTAAGATCCTATTGCAAAACTGTTTTAAGATACTATAATCCAAATGTATCTCAATATGCACCACCATTGGTGGTAATTCCTTGCTGTACTGTTCTATCCATTTCAATCCTTTTGACCAGCCCATTAGAAACATCTTGGAGATGCAGAAAGGAGATGCTGCTACCTTCCACCACTATGGATTCTCTCATTCTTACTTCAGATTACTAGGGGTGTTGGAATTGACATCTGTGGTTATATAGTTGATCATTCTTACATGGGAATGTTGCTCTCCATCCAGTATTCTGGAGCATCCCAATTGCCTATTGCTGTTTCACCAGTGTTAACTAGTGTTTTAAAATTCAATGCATGGTTTTGGTGAGCAATTTATTCAATCTGAGACAATAAACAGGTTGCGAGATACCAGTCAATTTGAGTTCACACAAAATAAACCTTCAAAGTTTACAGAAGCCAACCTTGACATCCTGCAGGAGGACTCTGCCTCCACGTTTATTCTGGAATGCCATCAGTTTCTCAGCGTGTTCCCGTTCCTCATGGGACTGCTCCTTGAAGAACTCAGCAAAGTGATGCAGGGCAACATCATCCCGGTCAAAGTAAGAGAACTGCAAGTGGAGATAAAGTGGGAAGCAAATCAATCTCATCAATGGTTCAATTAGAAAGTGACCCATCCCACCATTTCAATTCCAATTAATTGAAGTTAGTGACAAAAGCAGAAAGTCATCTCCTGTGACTTTTGGCCCAAATAACAGACATTTTGATCTCCCAGAACTGAAGATCAAAAAACCAACTGCAACTCCTGGCCTGTATCTCAAGGAGGCAGTGTGCTGGTGTGGCACAGTACTGTGAAGGTCCCAGTTGAGGACAGCCATTAGACATCCCTGCACTGCAGTTGAGAAACATTCATGCTCAATGCTGGAAGCTGGTGAGGTCATTCACCAACTGACACTCAGGACATGAACATATTGATTAACATGTGAAGTCTCAGTCAGCTATCATTACCAAGCTCACCCATCTGAATACGTAACAACTGTGCAGAATTTTGACTGTGCTATTTTGTAAATCATTCACATTTCAAAATGTGAAAGTGTGCCATTTAACCACCTTTCCTCATTCAAAGTTAGTTATGAAACTTACTTCAACAAAAATAGCTTTTAGGACAACTTTTAAAATTACTACATTTGGTTTAGAGAATTTTTTCAAAAAAGATAAGTCATAACCAGCTAAAGAGAATTAAAACACCCTCCTGACTGCAGAGGCAGGAGATAGTTGCCATGGTTACACTGTGCAGAGTTACAATAAACTGGGGACCCTCACCCAAAGGAGGGTTATAATTTAAGGGCATCCTAAACAGGGTTTCAGGGTCAAGTGTGTCCAGGGAACGGGACAAGGACAACAGTCTCAACATACAATTTGCTCAGACATATGACAAGGAAATTCCTAGATACTCCATATAGATACATCACAGTCTTAACTTTAAAACAGAACCTTCAAGCCCACAAGCCTCACCATGGAGAGGTAAACATAGGAGGAATAGAGCTCCAGGTTGATCTGCTTGTTGACAGCATCCTCACAGTCCTTGTGGTAGTTCTGACACACTTGGGAGGCCATCTTCACTATTCCTGCTCACTATCACCCAGACAACTCCAGACCTGAACCGCTCTCCCATGAGCTCTTGTATTTATCCCCCAGGGAACATCCAGGGATAGGTATCACCAATGATGATTGACAATTCCTGACAGCCAATCAGGAATCCCCCGTGAACATAGGCCCCAATGAGAGAGTGGGGATGTGTTAACTAGAGCTGATTAGAGGTGTAGATTAGAATCAGGTCTGATTAGATTAGATTAGATTAGATTAGATTACTTACAGTGTGGAAACAGGCCCTTCGGCCCAACAAGTCCACACCGACCCGCCGAAGCGTAACCCACCCATACCCCTACATTTACCCCTTTACCTAACACTACGGGCAATTTAGCATGGCCAATTCACCTGACTTGCACATCTTTGGAGTGTGGGAGGAAACCGGAGCACCCGGAGGAAACCCACGCAGACACGGGGAGAACGTGCAAACTCCACACAGTCAGTCGCCTGAGGCGGGAATTGAACCCGGGTCTCTGGCGCTGCGAGGCAGCAGTGCTAACCACTGTGCCACCTTAGTGATTGGAACAGCAGGAGGTCACTCAGCAGAATCTCAATCAGATCACTGTGAGTTTGTGTCCTTTTAAAAGAAATAGGTTTGAATTAGGAAAGGTTTTCAAGTTTTCTTTTAAAATAAAGTTTGTTGTGACCAACTGAAAGAGGGGCTCAATGAAGAAGGGGAGTCACCTTCTCAGCCTTTTGTGTTGGAAATGGGAGATTGGCGCTAGGACAAGGCAATTGTAACAGGAGCAGATGGGGCAGAGACTGGAACGCTGTTCTCAATGGTGGGGAATCCAGAATCAGGGGGGCCACAATCTCGTGACACGGGGTAAACTGTTTAGGACTGAGATGAGGAGAAAGGTCTTCACTCTGACTGTGGGGAGCCTTTGGGATTCTTTGCCACAGAAAACATCGAGACTAAAACATTGAATGTTTTCAAGAAGGAGTTCGGTACAGCTCTTAGGGCTAAAGGGATCAAAGTTTATGAGGATGGAGTGGGAGATGGTACTGAGTTAGATGATCAGCTTCAATCACATGGAATGGTGGAGCAGCCCTGAAGGGCTGAATGGCCGACTCCCATTCCTTTTTTTTCTCTCTCATTCTATGTTTTAATAACCTGTTTAGTAAGAGTCTTGTGGCACAGGGGTAGTGTCCCTTTGTCTGGGCCAGGAGGTCTCTGTACAAGACCCTACCTGCTCCAGAGGTGTCTGATAACATCTCTGGACAGGTTCAT
>NC_057748.1:4553716-4561311 GCF_004010195.1 Chiloscyllium plagiosum
TTCCACCACCGGGAAGATAGGAAAACACCCGGGTGGCCAGTGATAAACACTGTCCTTCACATCAAAGGGCAGTGCTGTGTGATCAAAACAGTGAAGGGGTGGGTAGGGACTAAATCAAAATAGAGTTGGAGGGAGAAATGATGCACTCCACTCCCTGCGGCGCCCACCTCTCCCTGAACAACTCCAGGGTGTTGGTCGACGCCGCGTGCTCCTTCTCCAAGGACACCCGGGCTCTAACGTAACCGCGGAAGAGGGGCAGGCAAGTTCCCTGTTCCTTTTTTTTCTCACAGTGAAAGACACAAAGTGCATGAATCTTTATTCAAATTCCACCACCAGGAAGATTGGAAAACACCCGGGTGGCCAGTGACAAACACTGCCCTTTACATCAAAGGGCAGTGCTGTGTGATCAAAACAGTGAAGGGGAGGGTAGGGACTAGATCAAAATAGAGTTGGAGGGAGAAATGATGCACTCCACTCCCTGCGGCGCCCACCTTTCCCTGAACAACTCCAGGGTGTTGGTGGACACCGCGTGCTCCTTCTCCAAGGACAACCGGGCTCTAACGTAACCATGGAAGAGGGGCAGGCAGTCGGCCCTAACGACCCCCTCCATGGCCCGCTGCCTGGACCTGTTGATGGCCAGTTTGGCCAGGCCCAGGAGCAGGCCCACGAGGAGGTCTTCAGACCTGCCCTCCTTCCTCCGTACCGGGTGCCCAAAGATCAGGAGCGTGGGACTGAAGTGCAGCCAAAAACAGAGGAGAAGGTTTTTAAGAAAATCAAAAAGGGAGTGCAAACGCCCACACCCAATATATACATGGTCTACGGACTCCACACCGCCACAGAACAAGCAGTTGGGCTGGAGGCCATGAACCACCGCAATCTGCGGTTGCAGGGGACTGCTGCGTGCAGCACCCTCCACCCCAGATCCCCGAGAGAAAGGGGGAGGACTCCCACGTAGAGAGCCCTCCACTGGGTTCCCCACCGTCCGGTGGCAAATGGGCACGCCAAGGCGTGTCCAGATGTGGATGAGGGAGAAGAGGTGGACGGTGTGCAGCAGCAGTCTGTACAGGGCACTCCTTTTTACATCTTTGAAAGAAACAAAATTAAAATGCTAGGTCAGTATTTATTGCCCATCCTTAATTACCCTTGTCAAGGTGGTGATTTATCTTTTGAATTGCTGCTGTTGTCCATTTGGTAGAGGTAGACCCATAATCGTGTTAGGTAGGGAATCCAGGATTTTGACTCAGCAACAGGGGAAGAACAGCGATATATTTCCTGAGTCAAAATGGTGAGTGGCTCAGAGACAAACGTGCAAGGGTGGAGGTGCCATGTATCTTTGCCCTCTTCCTTCTAGATGGGAGTGGTCATGGGTTTGGAACATGTTGGCAAATTCCTACAGCATTTGGTCACTGGTACACCTTGCAGTTGTTAAGTGTCAGTGGGTGGAAGGAATGAATGTTGGTGGCTATTGTGCCAATGAAGTGGGCTGCTTTGAACTGGAGGGTGTCAAGATCCTGAAGTGTTGTTTGTGCACTCCCCATTATAAAGACTGACAGCCCCTCTCCCAAGCCAATTTCCCATCAATGATCATGAAATTCCCTGTCAATGAAATCATGAAGGTGGCTGCTTTGGCTTTTCACAAACTGAAGCTGATAACATCCATCCTCCAAATTAGAACATTCAAGCCCAAATCAAAATGCACACAGGGAACCACCACCCCCTGAGAACTGATGAACATAACCAAATCCATAGATAGCCTTATCACTTGGAGCATCAGTTCTAATATCAACACAGAGCCTGGTCAAGCCTGCAAAATGGACACTCTCAGTTTGCACACTGGGAGATTGGAAAAGAACATTTGACCTAGCAGTGCGTGCAAATTTAAAGCACATTATGCATTTTCACTCCCAATAGTGTTGAAGTGTAAAGCACCGAAGCTTACATTTGTAGCGGACATTTACAGAATACCGTTTTAAATGGGAAACACTGTCTCCCCAGTCCCCAAAGACAAGCACCTGCCCCATTTATCTCCGTTCAATCTGAGAAAAATGAACAGCGTATCCATATGATGATTGAGCAGTCATACCGAGTTTTGTAGTGATCCCCTGATTCTATCATGGGCTGGGAATATGACACACCTGATCAGTACTAGTCACCTGATAGATTTTCCGAGAAATATGTCAATGCCACAGTGATCTACATGTGACTCCACACTCCATGCAGAGTATAATCGAAGGAGAGCTAATTTCATGTAAATTAAAGGAAAAAAAATTGGAACAAAATCCTGCAAATGCTACTCGGGTCCTATAGCTTTCTTTGCTCCTCAAGGTTTGTGTGAAGATTTGTATCTCGGGTGCTCGTTGTTGTGGTTCTGTTCGCCGAGCTGGGAATTTGTGTTGCAGACGTTTCGTTCCCTGTCCACGTAGAGGATAGTTATTAGCCAATTAGATTAGAGACACTGATGCCAATCAAAAGCAGAATCTTCATTCTCCAGCATGGAAAGTGGAGAAGAGAGAAACCATTTCCAAGCTTGGGAAAGCACCATACAGCAATCAAGTATTGCTTATCCAAGAACAGTCAAATGTAGTGTACCTTCAAGCAAGATATTCAACCTTTATATTGTTGTAAAAAGGAGTAATTTTAGATGATTTAGCCATCAAACCAAAGTGCTGGAAAACAGGTCTAAACAGTATCTATTGCAAGAACTAGTTAATATTTCAGGTCTAGCAACTGATATCACACCACAGATACTGCCAAACCCAAAGTTGTCCCAGCAGGTCTTCTTCCTGATTTGCAGCAGCCAGTTTTTTTTTGCTTCAGTTTTAAAAAGTTGAAAGAATTGCTCAGTACACAAGTTGTGTCAAACATTTAGATTTCAAACTATTGACTAGAGGCTGTTGCATGTTCCAGTGAGCGCAGGCAGTTAGTGATTCCTTAAAAGCCAAAAAGCTTAAGCTGTTGTGGAATTTCCAATTATGAGAATTGCACACTTAGTCCAAAAAGTCCCTCTACATTGCCAAATAAAATTGAACAAATTATTGGGACAAGCATTGAAACAAGATTGAGAGAAAAGAATTTAATGATCAGATGTTAAACATTAAAACCCCAAGAACCAAATGAAACTAAATAGTTACACAGTTCCATGGTGAACACTATTTTAATTTTGTGCAGAGCACAACCAAAGTCATCCACTAGCATGAAGTCACCATGTCCAACAAATGGAGTTGTTGAATCCCACTCAGCTGAGGGTGAGCCTGCCAAACAGGTACTCTCCCAGGCCATTCTCAGGGGCTCCCAGTCTCTTCAGGTTGGTGATGTGATCTCCCAGCTTCTTGATCATCTTCACTTGCTCATCCAAGTAGTGCCTCTCCAGGAAGTCACACAGCTGGAAGAGGAGACAAAGTTAGCCTCAAGGAACAAACCATGCAGCTGAATGAGACATCCCATTACAGACATGACTATCACCACCACATTGTACCCCCCCCACACCACAATCAGGGATGCCTTCTGAAATGTTTCTGGATTTCAGCCTGCAGGAGGCAGGTAGATTATAATTGGAATTGTCCCCCCAGGGGGTAAAACAGATTTCCTTCCAAACTTTGAGAGAAAATGAGAAACTCACATGAGGGTCCGTGTGGTCAGAGGAGTGTTTGTACAGATCCAGCAGACTCTGGTTCACATCCTTCTCCATCTGCAGAGCTCTCTGCATTGCCTCCAGACCATTGCCCCACTCATCCTGCTCTGGCTTCTGGAGCAAGGGAAGTCAGGAGAGAAAAAACAGCTCATCTCAGACAGGTGGATCACAGGCTACATCAGATCAGTTCATTATTCCAACAAACATTGCAAGAGTTGGATTTCAGGCCAATTGTTTTCCTGACCCCTTTAGTTTTCACTGTTCCTTGAGCTGAGGACATTTTAGAAGACCCTACTGTAAAACTATTTTAAGATACTATAATCCAAATGTATCTAAATATGTGCACCAATGGTGGTCATTCCTTGCTGTACTGTTCTATCCCTTATTCAAATCTGGAGACAATAAACAGGTTGCGTGATACCAGTCAATTTGAGTTCACACAAAATAAACCTTCAAAGTTTACAGAAGCCAACCTTGACATCCTGCAGGAGGACTCGGCCTCCACGTTTATTCTGGAATGCCGTCAGTTTCTCAGCGTGTTCCCGTTCCTCATGGGACTGCTCCTTGAAGAACTCAGCAAAGTGACACAGGGCAACATCATCCCGGTCAAAATAAGAGAACTGCAAGTGGAGATAAAGTGGGAAGCAAATCTTAATCTCATCCATGGTTCAATCAGAAAGTGACCCATCCCACCATTTCAATTCACTTCCAATTAATTGAAGTTAGTGACAAAAGCAGAAAGTCAACTGTGAATTTTGGCCCAAATAACAGACGTTTTGATCTCCCAGAACTGAAGATCAAAAAACCAACTGCAACCCCTGGCCTGTATCTGGAGGCAGTGTGCTCGTGTGGCACAGTACTGTGAAGGTCCCAGTTGAGGACAGCCATTGGACATCCCTGCACTGCAGTTGAGAAACATTCATGCTCAATGCTGGAAGCTGGTGAGGTCATTCACCAACTGAAACTCAGGACATGAACATATTGATTAACATGTGAAGTCTCAGTCAGCTATCTCATTACCAAGCTCACCCATCTGAATAAGTATCTACTCTGCACAGAATTTTGACTGTGCTATTTTGTAAATTATTCACATTTCAATATGTGAAAGTGTGCCATTTAACCACCTTTCCTCATTCAAAGTTAGTTATGAAACTTACTTCACAGAAATAGCTTCATAGGCCAACTTTTAAAATTAATACATTTGGTTTAAAGAACATTTTTTCAAAAAAAGATGAGTCATAACCAGCTAAAGAGAATTAAAACACCCTCCTGACTGCAGAGGCAGGTGATAATTGCCAGTGGTTACACTGTGCAAAGTTACAATAAACTGGGGACCCTCACCCAAAGGAGGGTTATAATTTAAGGGCATCCTAAACAGGGTTTCAGGGTCAAGTGTGTCCACGGAACGGGACAAGGACAACAGTCTCAACATACAATTTGCTCAGACATATGACCAAGGAAATTCCTAGATACTCCATATAGTTACATCACAGTCTTAACTTTAAAAGAGAACCTTCAAGCCCACAAGGCTCACCATGGAGAGGTAAACATAGGAGGAATAGAGCTCCAGGTTGATCTGCTTGTTGACAGCATCCTCACAGTCCTTGTGGTAGTTCTGACACACTTGGGAGGCCATCTTCACTATTCCTGCTCACTATCACCCAGACAACTCCAGACCTGAACCTCTCACCCATAAGTTCTTGTATTTATCTCCCAGGGAACATCCAGGGAGAGGTATCACCAATGATGATTGACAATTCCTGACAGCCAATCAGGCATCCCCCATGAACATAGGCCCCAATGAGAGAGAGGGGATGTGTTAACCAGAACTGACCAGAGGTGTAGATTAGAGTCAGGTCTGGATGATTATTCTGTGATCGGAACAGTAGGAGGTCACTCAGCAGCATCTCAATCAGGTCACTGTGAGTTTGTGTCCTTTTGAAAGAAATAGGTTTGAATTAGGAAAGGTTTTCAAGTTTTCTTTTAAAATAAAGTTTGTTGTGACAACTGAAAGAGGGGCTCAATGAAGAAGGGGAGTCACCATCTCAGCCTTTTGTGCTGGAAATGGGAGATAGGCGCTAGGACAAGGCAATTGTAACAGGAGCAGATGGGGCAGAGACTGGAACGCTGTTCTCAATGATGGGGAGTCCAGAATCCGGGGGGTCACAGTCTTGTGACACGGGGTAAACTGTTTAGGACTGAGATGAGGAGAAAGGTCTTCACTCAGAGAGTGGGGAGGCTGTGGGATTCTTTGCCTCAGAAAACATTGAGACTAAAACATTGAATGTTTTTAAGAAGGAGTCAGGTACAGCTCTTAGGGCTAAAGGGATCAAAGTTTATGGGGATGGAGTGGGAGATGGTACTGAGTTAGATGATCAGCTTCAATCACATGGAATGGTGGAGCAGGGCTGAAGGGCTGAATGGCCGACTCCCATTCCTTTTTTTTTCTCTCATTCTATGTTTCAATAACCTGTTTAGTAAGAGTCTTATGGCACAGGGGTGGTGTCCCTTTGTCTGGGCCAGGAGGTCTCTGTACAAGACCCAACCTGCTCCAGAGGTGTCTGATAACATCTCTGGACAGGTTCATAAGGAAACGACCAGAGCTGTTGCAGGCCCTGTCAGGAGGTGGAAACCTCTTGAGGTATCGCTCTGTGTAACTATTTAGTTTCATTGGGTTCTTGGGTTTTTGCTGTTTAATATCTGATTATTACATCCTTTTCACTCAACCTTGTTTCAATGCTTGTCCCAGTAATTTGTTCTGTTTTATTCGGCTGTGTAGAGGGATTTTTGGGACTAAGTGAGCAATTCTCATAATTGGAAATTCCACAACGGCTTAAGCTTTTTTCCTTGTAAGGAATACTCACTAACTGAAGACCCTACCTGCTCCAGAGGTGTCTGATAACATCTCTGGACAGGTTCATAAGAAACAACCAGAGCTGTTGCAGGCCCAATGGACCGAATGGCCTCCTCCTGTGCCATAACAATTCTGTGATTCTGTGGATGATCTGCATCTGAACAGCGTTTCCCTGCCTCTGTCTCCTGACTGACCTTTCTGTGGATTGGCACCTCGCTGTGATGGAGAGCCTCGAGTGTCCCGTTGATTCTGAGAGTGATACCTCAAGAGGTTTCCACCTCCTGGCAGGGCCACCCAGGACGGTAAGGTCGGAGGGGAGGATCCCGATAAAGTGCAATGCAAAACAAGTCCTCAACGGCCATCCATCCAGGCAGAAGGTATTTGTGTGCTATCTGCAGGGGTGGGTAAAGGCTACAGCAGGAGGAAGATCCCCAGTCAGCATTTCCTTGCCACTTGAGCTGTACCTACCTTCTGTCAAGGACCGTGTCTGTGCTGTGAGCTGTATTTTTGTGTTTGTGCCTGTGTGCGCGCGCATCCACTATCCTTCCTGTGAAGCATCCATTCCTAACGTTATCCCAGAATGTTCAGTTCTAATTTGAAGACTATGATTCCATTCCACATCCTCTGTTCTATTTGACCAATTGTGAAGAAACAGTTCCCCTGTATCTTCTCTGTCAAATCCATTCATCCTCATTAAAATTTCAATTGCACTCTTTCCTTAACCTTGTACCCTGAGGATTGTGGGCAAACTGTTGATGTCATTTAACCAGCTCTTTATCTCTGAGTTCATTCTGAAATTCTGGGCTGCACCATCTCTGCCTGAACTGAGCACTCCAGATGTGGTTGAACCAGAATTTGACAATTTTACAAAGAACCTCCATCCAGAAGGATTCAAAATAACAAATAGAAAAAGGAAAATTTGCAGCCCAGGAACAGGCCCTCCAAGCCTGAGCCGATCCAAATCTATTGTCTAAACCTGTTGCCTGGTTCCTAAGCATATGTATTCCTCTGATCCCCACCTAATTGTGCATCTGTCCAGACGCATCTTAAATGAGTCTACTGTGCCTGCCTCTACCGCCTCTGCTGGCAACGCGTTCCAGACACCCACCA
>NC_057748.1:4562111-4580419 GCF_004010195.1 Chiloscyllium plagiosum
AACATTGATAAATCTCATGAAAAGCTGTTTCCCAGTGCCTCTCCTTGGGAAAAGTAATCAGATCTTGCTAATTTTTAATTCGCTCACACAATGAGGGTGCTGGTGGCTGGGTCAGCATTTATTGCCCAGGGCACAGTGACTAGCACTGCTGCCTCACAGCACCAGGATCCCAGGTTCGATTCCAGCCTTGGGTGACTGTCTGCGTGGGTTTCCTCCCACTTTACAAAAACGTGCAGGCCAGCTGAATTGGCTATGCTAACTTGTCCATAGTTGGGGGCATTAGTCAGAGGAGGGTGGGTTACTCTTCAGAGGGTTGGTGTGGATGTGTTGGGCCGAAGGGCCTGTTTCTATACTGTAGATCATCTAATCTTAACTACCCTTGTCAAGGTGGTGGTGATGATTTGCTTTCTTGAATTGCTGCTGTTGTCTATTTGGTGGAGGTAGACCCACAATCCTGTTTGGGAGGGAATCCAGGATTTTGACTCAGTAACAGGGGAAAGAATGGTGACATAGTGCTAAGTGTCAACGGTGAGTGGTATGAAGGGGAACTTGCAAGGGGTGGAGTTGCCATGAATTTCTGCCCTTGTCTTTCTAGATGGGAGTGGTCATGGGTTTGGAACATGTTGTCTGAGGAACTTTGGTGAATTCCTACAGCATTTGGTAGATGGTACACCTTGCAGTTGCTAAGTGGCAGTGAGTGGAAGGAATGAATGTTGGTGGCTATTGTGCCAATCAAATGGGCTGCTTTGAACTGAAGGGTGTCAAGATCCTGGAGTGGAGTGTTGTTGGCACACTCCCCAGTATCCTGACTTTGACACCCCCTGCCCAAACCAATTACCCTCCCACATTCAACATCTCTCCCCAGTGATCATGTCAATGACAGCACTAAGGTGTCAGCTTCGGCTTTTCACAAACTGACACTGATAATGTCCATCCTCCAAATTAAATGGTCAGCACAACTCAGGATACACGCTGGGAAATACCACTTCTGAACTAGTGAATATAACCAAATCCATAATCGCCTTGTCACTTGGAGCAGCAGTTCCAATATCACCATTCAGAGCCTGGTCAAGCCTGTAAAATGGACCATCTCAATTTGCTTACTGGGAAGATTGGAAAAGAACATTTGACCTCAGTGTATGCAAACTCAAAGCATGTGTACATTTTCAATCCCAAAATTATGGAAGAGGTGGTAAGCAAAGCTGACATTTGTGTTCGATATCAGCACAAGAATAATGTTTTAGACAGGAAAATATTGTCTTTTCTTCCCCTCCAAAGACAGGCACCTGCCCCATTAATCTCAGTTCAAGCTGAGAAAGATGAACAGTACAGCCTTAAGATGGCTGAGCAGTCATTGACCAAGTTACTTTGTGCCCTACTTATTGTGGACTGCGAGCATCCCAAGCAGGAGCAGCATTCATCACCCATTAGATTTCCCTTGAAATCCGACTCCACACTCACTGCAGCCTATTTATGAGAGAGCTGATTTCATGTAAATTCAGAGGGAAAAAACCACATTTGGAACAAATTACTGCAAATGCTACTTGGGTCCTATAGCTTTCTTTGCACCAGCTGCCTTCAGTATTTACTGCTCTAGCAATCCAGCACGGTCACCAAAAAAGAAAAAGGAATTGTTACAATTGTCCCACGTAGGACAAGGTAGGCTCTGTTGCATTTCCTCATGTAGAGGATAGTTAGTAGCCAAGTAGACTAGAGACACTGATGCCAAATCAAAAGCAGAATCTTATTCTCCAGCCTGGAACTTGGATAAGAGATAAACCATTTCCCAGCTTGCAAAAACCACCATATAGCAATCAAGTATCACTTATCCAAGAACAAAAAGGTAGTGTACCTTTGAGCAAGATATTCAACTTTTATGTTCTTATAGATGATCCACTAAAATCAGAATCTAAGCATTAGAACTAATTGCTGGAAAATACTAAAGTCTGACAATAATCAGTTACACAAGTAATTAATATTTCAGGTCCAGTGACTTAACTGACTTCACTCCACAGATGCTGTTAAACCCAAAGTTTTCCCAGCTGTGTTTCTTCCTGATTTCCAGCAGCCAATGTTTTTGAAAATTGAAGCAAAGACCTCTAACCATTGCTCAGGAGTACACCAGTTGTGTCAATCATTCAGACTTCAAACTATTGACTAGAGTCTGTTGCTGCAAACTTGTTCCAGTGAGCACAGGCAGATAGTGAGCACTGCTTACAAGCCAAAAAACCTTCAATTCCACAACTGCTTTCCAATTATGAGAGTTGCTCACTTATTCCAAAAGTCTCTCCACAGACCAGAATAAAAACACTGAGCAAATTACTGAGATAATCATTGAAACAAGGTTGAGAGAAAAAGGATTTAAATGATCAGATGTTCAATATCAAAAACCCAAGAACTAAATGAAACTAATAAACTACACAAAATACTCAGTTCCATGGTGAACACTATTTTAATTTTGTGCAGAGCACAACCAAAGTCATCCACTAGAATAAAGTCACCATGACCAACAAATGGAGTTCTTGAATCCCACTCAGCTCAGGGTGAGCCTGTCAAACAGGTACTCTCCCAGGTCATTCTCAGGGGCTCCCAGTCTCTTCAGGTTGGTGATGTGATCTCCCAGCTTCTTGATCATCTTCACTTGCTCATCCAAGTAGTGCCTCTCCAGGAAGTCACACAGCTGGAACAGGAGACAAAGATTAGCCTCAAGGAACAAACCATGCAGCTGAAAAAGGTGATGTCCCAATACAGATGTGGGAAATCTCCACCACATTGCACCTCTCCCTCACCACACTCTGGGATGTTTGTTGAAAGGCTTATGATTTCAGCCTGCAGGAGGCAGGTCTATGATAGTTGGAATTCTACCCCCCCCCCCCCCACCTCCCCCAAACCAAGGAGTAAGCAACGATCATTTCCTGCCAAGTGTTTAGAGAAAAAAAAACAAATTGAAAACTCACATGAGGGTCCGTGTGGCCAGAGGAGAGTTTGTGCAGATCCAGCAGACTCTGGTTCACATCCTTCTCCATCTGCAGAGCTCTCCGCATTGCCTCCAGACCATTGCCCCACTCATCCTGCTCTGGCTTCTGGAGGGAGGGAAGTCAGGAGAGAAAAACAGCTCATCTCAGACAGGTGGATCACTGGCTACATCTGATCAGTCCATTATTCCAAAGAGTTAGATTTTACTGACGCCTTTAGGTTTCACTGTTCCCAGAGCTTAAATTTTAGAAGCATACCACACCGTGAAAGCACATTTTAGGATATAATCCAAATGTAATTCCTTGCTTTAGTGTTCTATCCCTTTCAATCCTCTTGACCAGCCCAATAGAAACATCTTGGAGATGCTGCTACCTTCCACCCCTGTGGATTCTCTCATTCTTACCACTGAAGAGGGGCATTGGAATTGATAGCTGAGGTTATATATAGTTTATCAGTCATACATGAGAATGATTCTCTCTCCATCCAGTATTCTGGATCATGCCAATTGCCTGTTGCTGTTTCACAAGTGCAAAATTGTCTCCAATTCAGTGCATTGCTCACCAATACAATCTCCAATTCATATAGCATTTATTCAGTCTTGAGGCTCAACAGATTGACTGATACCAGTCAATTTGACTTCACACAAAAACACCAAAATCTCCAAAGTTTACAGAAGCCAACCTTGACATCCTGCAGGACGACTCTACCGCCACGTTTATTCTGGAATTCCATCAGTTTCTCAGCATGTTCCCGTTCCTCATGGGACTGCTCCTTGAAGAAGTCAGCAAAGTGACACAGGGCAACATCATCCCGGTCAAAGTAAGAGGACTGCAAGTGGAGATAAAGTGGGAAGAAAGCATTACTTTCATCCTTGGCACAATCAGAAAGTGACCCATCCACCATTTCAATTCCCTTCCAATTAATTGGAGTGACAAAAGCAGAATGTCATCTGTCGATTGGGATCCGAATCGCAGACATTATTTTGACCTCCCAGAAATGTTGATTTAAAAAAGCTAACTGCAACCCCTGGCCTGTATCTTAGGGAAGCAGTGTGCTAGTGTGGCAGAGTACCAAGAAGGTCCTTATTGGAGGCAACCATTAGACATCCCTGCACTGCAGGTTAGAAACATTCTTGCTCAGTGCTGGATACTAGAGAGATCATTGACCAAACACAGGACATGAACATGACTAACAGGCAGAAGTCTCAGTCAGCTACCTCATTACCAACCTCACCCACCTGAATAACCACACTGTCCTACTATCTACTCGGCACAGAATCTGGTCTGTGCTATTTTTTTAATCATTCACAAGTAAAAAAAAAGGGCCATTTAACCACCTTTCCTCACATTAAATACACTCACTTCATCTTCAACAAAAGACAACAGCTGCATTATTTGGGCAGCTTTTAAAAATCAATATATATTTGGTTTAGAGAAAGTTTTTTGAAAAAGAGATTTGTTATGGAGTCAGATGTACAAGATGTAAACAAGCACTCCAGTCCAACTCATTATGCCATCCAGATATCCCAACACAATCTAGTCCCACCTGCCCATATGCCTCCAAACCCTTCCTATTCATATACCCATCCAGATGACTGTTAAATGTTGCCATTATACTAGCCTCCACCACTTCCTCTGGCAGCTCATTCCATACACATACTACCTGGAGTGGAAAAGTTGCCCCTTTAGGTCTCATCTTTCCCCTGTCACCCTAAACCTATGCCCTCTAGTTCTGGACTTCCATACCAGTGAAATGGCTTTATCTATTTATCCTATGCATGCCCCACATGATTTTAATCAACCAGAGGTCACCCCTCAGCCTCCAACACTCCAGGGAAAACAGCCCCAGCCGATTCAGCCTCTCCCAACCCAGGCAACATCCTTGTAAGTCTTTTCTGAACCCTTTCAAAGTTTCACAACATCTTTCCAATAGGAGAGAGACTAGCATTGAACACAAAATTCCAAACAGTGGCCAAAATCAATTTACTGAACAGACTATAACTAAAGAGAATTAAGACAACACCAGCGTCTGCCGTCAGGAGGGTAATTGCCAGTGGTTACCCTGTGCATAGTTACAATAAACTAGGGACCCTCACTCAAAGGCCAGTTATAATTTAAGAGCATTCTAAAATAACCCTGAAACCATGTTGTAAAGTGCATTCAGGAAAAAAAAGCCAACAACAATCTCAATATATTGAGTTTGCTCAAGCATATGACCAAGGAAATTCCTCAATACTCCAGACAGTTATATCACAGTCATAACTTTAAAACAGAACCTTCAAAACCACAAGCCTCACCATGGAGAGGTAAACATAGGAAGAATAGAGCTCCAGGTTGATCTGCTTGTTAACAGCATCCTCACAGTCCTTGTGGTAGTTCTGACACACTTGGGAGGCCATCTTCACTATTCCTGCTCACTATCACCAAAACAACTCCAGACCCATACCTCACTCCTGCATGCATTTTATTTTATCCTCCAGGGAGAGGTATAACCAATGATGATTGACAATTCCTGACAGCCAATCAGGAATCACCCATGAACATAGGCCCCCAAAAAGAGAGAGGGAGTGGGTGTGTGAACCAGAGCTGATCAGAGGTGTAGATTAGAGTCAGGTCTGGATGATTATTCTGTGATTGGAACAGCAGGAGGTCACTCAGCAGCATCTCAATCAGGTCACGGTGAGTTTGTGTCCTTTTGAAAGAAATAGATTTGGATGAGGAAAGGTTTTCAAGTTTTCTTTTAAAATAAAGTTTGTTGTGACCAACTGCAACTGGGGCTCAATGAAGAAGGGGAGTCAGTTTCTCAGCCTGTTGTGTTGGAAATGGGAGAGAAAGGTGGGCAGTTTTCAATGGTGGGGAGTTCAAAGTCGAGGGGGGGGGATGACAGTGTAGTGACACGGGATAAGCTGTTTAGGACTGAGATGAGGAGAAATGTCTTCACCCAGAGAGTGGGGAGCCTGTGGAATTCTCTGCCACAGAAAACATTGAGACTAAAACATTGAATGTATTCAAGAAGGAGTTAGGTACCGCTCTTAGGGTGAAAGGGATCAAAATGTTGGATGGAGAATGGGAAGATGGTACTGAGTTAGATGATCAGCCATAATCATATAGAATGGTGGAAGGGTGTACAGCTGACTCCCATTCCTTTTTTCTCTAATTTTATGTTTCAATAACCTGGGTAGTAAGGGTCTTGTAACACTGGGGTAGTGTGCCTCTGTCTGGGCCAGGAGGTTTGAGTGCCTGACCCTACCTGCTCCAGAGATGTCTGATAACATCTCTGGACAGGTTCATGAGAAAACAACCGGGCTGAATGGCCTCCTCCTGTGCCATAACAATTCTGTGATTCTGTGGTTGATCTGCATCTGAACAGTGTTTCCCTGCCTATGTCTCCTGACTGACCTTTCTGTGGATTGTCACCTCGCTGTGATGGAGAGCCTCGAGTGTCCCGTTGATTCTGAGAGCAATACCTCAAGAGGTTTCCACCTCCTGGCAGGGCCACCCAGGATGGTAAGGTCAGAGGGGAGGATCCCAGTAAAGTGCAATGGAAATCAAATCCTCAACGGCCATCCATCCAGGCAGACGATATTTGTCTGCTAACCACGGGGGTGGGTAAAGGCTACAGCAGGAGGGAGATCACAAATCGACATTTCCTTGCCACTTGAGCTGGCTCTACCTTCTGTGAAGCACCGTGTCTGTGTTGTGAGCTGTATGTTTGTGTGCTTGTGTGTATGTGTGTGCATTCACTATCCTTCCTGTGAAGAAGCCATTCCGAACATTATCCTGGATAGTTTAGTTCTAATGTGAAGATTCTAATCCCATTCCACATCCTCAGTTCTAGTTGACCCATTGTGAAGAAACAGTTCCCCTCTATCTACTCTGTCAAATCCATTTATCACCATAAGCATTTCAATTACGCTCATCCCTTAACTTTGTACCCTGAGGAATGTGAGCAAACTGTTGATATCATTTAACCAGATCTTTATCTCTGAGTTCATTCAGAAAGTCTAGGTTGCACCATTAATGCCTGAACTGAGCACTCCAGATGTGGTTGAACCAGAATTTGACACTTTTACAAAGAACCTCCATCCATAGGGATTTGAACCTCTTTCACAGCAGGACTAATATTAAATTAGTTCCTTTATTTTGTGTTTTTATGTCAGTTCACTGCATTTCGATCCAATTGTCTGAATAATTTCATTTTGATCATTAGTTTTGATGACAAGCAGATGTCACCTTTTATAAAACACTGAATTGTCTTTCTTGGTCAGACGTGGATCACTTTCCACTTCCCCTCAGTGTCCTGTATCTGCCAGTCTTGCCCATTCCATTAAACTTTGCAACATTCTGCTCTCAAGGAAATGTGCCAACTGCTGTCGAGTCATCATTTTATTGATGGCCCTTCATTGATAGCACTTACCAATCTCATGAAACGTTATGGCTCCCAGTGCCTCTCCTTGGGGAAAATAATCAGATCTTGCTATTTTTAATTCACTCCCTGGCTGAGGGTGCTGTTGGCTAGGCCAGCGTTTATTGCCCATTCTTAATTATCCTTGTCAAGGTGGTGGTGATTTATTTTTTGAATTGCTGCTGTTGGCCATGGGGTAGAGGTGGACCCACAATCGTGTTAGGTAGGGAATCCAGGATTTTGACTCAGCACCAGAGGAAGAACAGCGATATATTTCCCAAGTCAAAAAAGGTGAGTGGCTCAGAGACAAACGTGCAAGGGTGGAGGTGCCATGTATCTTTGCCCTCTTCCTTCTAGATGGGAGTGGTCATGGGTTTGGAACATGTTGGCAAATTCCTACAGCATTTGGTCACTGGTACACCTTGCAGTTGTTAAGTGTCAGTGGGTGGAAGGAATGAATGTTGGTGGCTATTGTGCCAATGAAGTGGGGTGCTTTGAACTGGAGGGTGTCAAGATTCTGAAGTGTTGTTTGTACACTCCCCATTATAAAGACTGACAGCCCCTCTCCTAGGCCAATTCCCCATCAATGATCATGAAATTCCCTATCAATGATCATGAAATTCCCTGTCAATGAAATCACTAAGGTGCTGAAGTGTTGTTTGTACACTCCCCATTATAAAGACTGACAGCCCCTCTCCTAGGCCAATTCCCCATCAATGATCATGAAATTCCCTGTCAATGAAATCATTAAGGTTGCTGCTTTGGCTTTTCACAAACTGAAGCTGATAACATCCATCCTCCAAATTAAAACATTCAAGCACAAAATCAAAATGCACACAGGGAACCACCACCCCCTGAGAACTGATGAACATAACCAAATCCATAGATAGCCTTATCACTTGGAGCATCTGTTCTTATATCAATCATCACTCAGAGCCTGGTCAAGCCTGCAAAATGGACACACTCAGATTGGAAAAGAACATTTGACTTAAATTTGCACGCACTGCTAAAGCACATTACATTTCAATACTATTGGGATAGAAAATGCATAAAGCACCAAAGTTACATTTGTAGCAGACATTTACAGAATACCATCTTAAATGGGAAACACTGTCTCCCCAGCCCCCAAAGACAAGCACCTGTCCCATTTATCTCCATTGAATCTGAGAAAAATGAACAGCATAGCCATATGCTGATTGTGCAGTCATTTAGTGACCCCCTGATTCTATCATGGGCTGTGAATATGACACCTGATCAGTACTACTCACCTGTTAGATTTTCTGAGAAATATGTCAATGCCACCATGACCTACATGTGACTCCACACTCCATGCAGAGTGCAATCGAAGGAGAGCTGATTTCATCGAAGTTAAAAGGAAAGAAAATTGGGACAAAATCCTGCAAATGCTACTCTGGTCCTATAGCTGCCTTCAGTATTTGACACCCCTGGATTGCAAGAGCAGTAAAAAGGGAATTGCTATATAAGTCCCACATGGGTTAAGGTAGGCACTGTTGCATTTCCTCACAGGATAGTTATTAGCCAATTAGAATAGAGATACTGATGCCAATTAAAAGCAGAATCTTCATTCTCCAGCATGGAACATGGAGAAGAGAAACCATTTCCCAGCTTGAGAAACCACCATATAGCAATCAAGTATAGCTTATCCAAGAACACAGTGCAAGGTAGTGTACCTCCAAGCAAGATATTCAACCTTTATATTCTTGCAAAAGGAGTAATTTGAGATGATTGGCTAAATCAGAATCTAAACATCTAACCAAATTGATGGAAAATAGTATCTATTGCAAGAAAATTAATATTTCAGGTCTAGCAACTGTTCTCAACTGATTTCACACCACACCTACTGCCAAACCCACATTTTCCCAGCAGGTAGTCTTCCTGATTTGCAGCAGCCGTTTTTGGCTTCAGTTTTAAAAAAGTTGAAAGAATTGCTCAGAGTATAGCAGTTGTGTCAAACATCTAGACTGGGATTAGATTTCAAACTATTGACTAGAGGCTGTTGCTGTAAACCTGTTCCAGTGAGCACAGGCAGTTAGTGAGTGTTCCTTACAAGGAAAAAAGCTTAAGCTGTTGTGGAATTTCCAATTATGAGAATTGCTCATTTAGTCCAAAAAATCCCTCTACGCAGCCGAATAAAACAGAACAGATTATTGGGACAAGCATTGAAACAAGGTTGAGTGAAAAGGATTTAATGATCAGATGTAAAACATCAAAATCTCAAGAACACAATGAAACTAAGTAGTTACACAAAATACCCAGTTCCATGGTGAACACTATTTTAATTTTGTGCAGAGCACAACCAAAGTCATCCACAAGAATGAAGTCACCATCTCCAACAAATGGAGTTCTTGAATCCCACTCAGCTCAGGGTGAGCCTGTCAAACAGGTACTCTCCCAGGCCATTCTCAGGGGCTCCCAGTCTCTTCAGGTTGGTGATGTGATCTCCCAGCTTCTTGATCATCTTCACTTGCTCATCCAAGTAGTGCCTCTCCAGGAAGTCACACAGCTGGAAGAGGAGACAAAGATTAGCCTCAAGGAACAAACCATGCACCTGAGTGAGACATCCCATTACAGATGTGACGATCACCACCACATTGTTCCCCTCCCTCACCACAATCAGGGATGCCTTCTGAAATGTTTCTGGATTTCAGCTGGCAGGAGGCAGGTAGATTAGAATTGGAATTGCCCCCCAGGGAGTAAACAGATTTCCTTACAAACTTTTGGAGAGAAAAAAAGAAACTCACATGAGGGTCCATGTGGTCAGAGGAGAGTTTGTGCAGATCCAGCAGACTCTGGTTCACATCCTTCTCCATCTGCAGAGCTCTCTGCATTGCCTCCAGACCATTGCCCCACTCATCCTGCTCTGGCTTCTGGAGGAAGGGAAGTCAGGAGAGAAAAACCAGCTCATCTCAGACAGGTGGCTCACAGGCTACATCTGATCAGTTCATTATTCCAACAAACATTGCAAGAGTTGGATTTCTGGCCAATTGTTTTACTGACTCCTTTAGTTTTCACTGTTCCTTGAGCTGAAGGAATTTTAGAAGATCCTACTGTAAAACTGTTTTAAGATACTACAATCCAAATGTATCTAAAAATATGCACCAATGGTGGTCATTCCTTGCTGTACTGTTCTATCCATTTCAATCCTTTTGCCCAGCCCATTAGAAACATCTTGGAGATGCAGAAAGGAGATGCTGCTACCTTCCACCACTATGGATTCTCTCATTCTTACCTCATTACTAGGGGTGTTGGAATTGACATCTGAGGTTATATAGTTGATCATTCTTCCATGGGAATGTTGCTCTCCATCCAGTATTCTGGATCATCCCAATTGCCTATTGCTGTTTCACAAGTGTTAACTAGTTTTTTTTAAATTCAATGCATTATTTTGGTGAGCAATTTATTCAAATCTGGAGACAATAAACAGGTTGCGTGATACAGTCAATTTGCATTCACACAAAATAAACCTTCAAAGTTTACAGAAGCCAACCTTGACATCCTGCAGGATGACTCGGCCTCCACGTTTATTCTGGAATGCCATCAGTTTCTCAGCGTGTTCCCGTTCCTCATGGAACTGCTCCTTGAAGAACTCAGCAAAGTGACACAGGGCAACATCATCCCGGTCAAAGTAAGAGGACTGCAAGTGGAGATAAAGTGGGAAGCAAATCTCAATCTCATTAATGGTTCAATCAGAAAGTGACCCATCCCACCATTTCAATTCACTTCCAATTAATTGAAGTTAGTGACAAAAGCAGAAAGTCATCTGACTTTTGGCCGAAATAACAGACATATTGATCTCCCAGAACTGAAGATCAAAAAACCAACTGCAACCCCTGGCCTGTATCTTAAGGAGGCAGTGTGCTCGTGTGGCACAGTACTGTGAAGGTCCCAGTTGAGGACAGCCATTGGACATCCCTGCACTGCAGTTGAGAAACATTCATGCTCAATGCTGGAAGCTGGTGAGGTCATTCACCAACTGAAACTCAGGACATGAACATATTGATTAAAATGTGAAGTCTCAGTCAGCTATCTCATTACCAAGCTCACCCATCTGAATAAGTATCCACTCTGCACAGAATTTTGACTGTGCTATTTTGTAAATTATTCACATTTCAATGTGAGAAAGTGTGCCATTTAACCACTTCCCTCATTCAAAGTTAGTTATGAAACTTACTTCAACAGAAATAGCTTCATAGGCCAACTTTTAAAATTAATACATTTGGTTTAAAGAACATTTTCCAAAAAAGATGAGTCATAACTAGCTAAAGAGATTTAAAACACCCTCCTGACTGCAGAGGCAGGTGATAGTTGCCAGTGGTTACACTGTGCAGAGTTACAATAAACTGGGGACCCTCACCCAAAGGAGGGTTATAATTTAAGGGCATCCTAAACAGGGTTTCAGGGTCAAGTGTGTCCAGGGAACGGGACAAGGACAACAGTCTCAACATACAATTTGCTCAGACATATGACCAAGGAAATTCCTAGATACTCCATATAGTTACATCACAGTCTTAACTTTAAAACAGAACCTTCAAGCCCACAAGCCTCACCATGGAGAGGTAAACATAGGAGGAATAGAGCTCCAGGTTGATCTGCTTGTTAACAGCATCCTCACAGTCCTTGTGGTAGTTCTGACACACTTGGGAGGCCATCTTCACTATTCCTGCTCACTATCACCCAGACAACTCCAGACCTGAGCCTCACTCCCCTCAGCTCTTGAGTTTATCCCCCAGGGAACATCCAGGGAGAGGTATCACCAATAATGATTGACAATTCCTGACAGCCAATCAGGAATCCCCCATGAACATAGGCCCCAATGAGAGAGTGGGGATGTGTTAACCAGAGTTGACCAGAGGTGTAGATTAGAATCAGGTCTAGATGATTAATCTGTGATTGGAACAGCAGGAGGTCACTCAGCAGCATCTCAATCAGGTCACTGTGAGTTTGTGTCCTTTTGAAAGAAATAGGTTTGGATGAGGAAAGGTTTTCAAGTTTTCTTTTAAAATAAAGTTTGTTGTGACCAACTGAAAGAGGGGCTCAATGAAGAAGGGGAGTCAGTTTTTCAGCCTTTTGTGTTGGAAATGGGAGATAGGCGCTAGGAGAAGGCAATTGTAACAGGAGCAGATGGGGCAGAGACTGGAACGCTGTTCTCAATGGCGGGGAGTCCAGAATCAGGGGGGTCACAGTCGCGTGACACGGGGTAAACTGTTTAGGGCTGAGATGAGGAGAAATGTCTTCAGTCAGAGAGTGGGGAGGCTGTGGGATTCTTTGCCACAGAAACCATTGAGACGAAAACATTGAATGTTTTTAAGAAGGAGTTAGGTACAGCTCTTAGGGCTAAAGGGATCAAAGTTTATGGGGATGGAGTGGGAGATGGTACTGAGTTAGATGATCAGCTTCAATCACATGGAATGTTGGAGCAGGCCTGAAGGGCTGAATGGCCGACTCCCATTCCTTTTTTTCTCTCATTCTATGTTTCAATAACCTGTTTGGTAAGAGTCTTGTGGCACAGGGGGAGTGTCCCTTTGTTTGGGCCAGGAGGTCTCTGTACAAGACCATACCTGCTCCAGAGGTGTCTGATAACATCTCTGGACAGGTTCATTAGGAAACATCCAGAGCTGTTGCAGGCCCAATGGACTGAATGGCCTCCTCCTGTGCCATAACAATTCTGTGATTCTGTGGATGATCTGCATCTGAACAGCGTTTCCCTGCCTCAGTCTCCTGACTGACCTTTCTGTGGATTGTCACCTCGCTGTGATGGAGAGCCTCGAGTGTCCCATTGATTCTGAGAGCGATGCCTCAAGAGGTTTCCACCTCCTGGCAGTGCCACCCAGGACGGTAAGGTCGGAGGGGAGGATCCCGATAAAAAGCGATGCAAAACAAGTCCTCAACGGCCATCCATCCAGGCAGAAGGTATTTGTGTGCTATCTGCAGGGGTGGGTAAAGGCTACAGCAGGAGGAAGATCCCCAGTCAGCATTTGCTTGCCACTTGAGCTGTACCTACCTTCTGTCAAGGACCGTGTCTGTGCTGTGAGCTGTATTTTTGTGTTTGTGCCTGTGTGCGCGCGCATCCACTATCCTTCCTGTGAAGCATCCATTCCTAACGTTATCCCAGACAGTTCAGTTCTAATTTGAAGACGATGATCCCATTCCACATCCTCAGTTCTATTTGACCAATTGTGAAGAAACAGTTCCCCTGTATCTTCTCTGTCAAATCCATTCATCCTCATTAAAATTTCAGTTGCACTCCTTCATTAACCTTGTACCCTGAGGATTGTGGGCAAACTGTTGATGTCATTTAACCAGCTCTTTATCTCTGAGTTCATTCAGAAATTCAGGGTTGCACCATCTCTGCCTGAACTGAGCACTCCAGATGTGGTTGAACCAGAATTTGACACTTTTACAAAGAACCTCCATCCAGAAGGATTCAAAATAACAAAGAGAGGAAGGAAAATTTGCAGCCCAGGAACAGGCACTCCAAGCCTGAGCCGATCCAAATCTACTGTCTAAACCTATCACCTGGTTCCTAAGCATCTGTATTCCTCTGATCCCCACCTAATTGTGCATCTGTCCAGACACATCTTAAATGAGTCTACTGTGCCTGCCTCTACCGCCTCTGCTGGCAACGCGTTCCAGACACCCACCACCCTCTGTAAACAGTACTTGCCGCATTTATCCCCCTTAAACCTTTCACCTCTTACCTTGAAAGCGTGACCTCTCGTTATTGAATCCTTCACCCTTGGAAAAAACTTATCTCTATCTACCCTGATATTACCCTTCATCATTTTAAAAATGATGAGGGGCATGGATAGGATAAATAGACAAAGTCTTTTCCCTGGGGTCAGGGAGTGCAGAACTAGAGGGCATAGGTTTAGGGTGAGAGGGGAAAGATATAAAAGCAATCTAAGGGGCAACATTTTCACACAGAGGGTGGTACGTGTATAGAATGAGCTGCCAGAGGATGTGGTGGAGGCTGTTACAATTGCAACATTTAAGAGGTATTTGGATGGGTATATGAATAGGAAGGGTTTGGAGGGATATGGGCCAGGTGCTGGCAGGTGGAACTAGATTGGGTTGGGATATCTGGTTGGCATAGACGGCCAAAGAGTCCACATCCTTTCGGTAATGTTGCGACCAGAACTGTACACAGTATTCTAAATGTGGCTGAACCAATGTGGTGTACAATTTTAACATGACATGCCAGCTCTTATAAAAGAACAAAGAACCTCTTTGAGATCAGGGACTAAAATTAAATTAGTTCCTTTGCTTTGTGTTTTTACATCTGTTCACTCCATTTCTGTCCACTTGTCTGAATAATTTCATTTTGATCATTCGTTTTGATGACACAGCAGAAGATGTCACCATTTACAAAACACTGTGCATTGTCTTTCTTGGTCAGAAGTGGATAACCTTACACTTCCCCTTAGTGTCCTGTATCTGCCAGATTTACCCATTCCATTAAACTTTACCATGAGAGCAGAATGTTGCAATGTGTCACCTGATGTAGAGTCATCATTTTATTGATGGCCCTTCATTCCTTCATCTAGAAGATTGATAAATCTCATGAAAAGCTGTTTCCCAGTGCCTCTGCTTGGGAAAAGTAATCAGATCTTGCTAATTTTTAATTCGCTCACAAAATGAAGGTGGTGGTAGCTGGGCCAGCATTTATTGCCCAGGGCACAGTGACTAGCACTGCTGCCTCACAGCGCCAGGATCCCAGGTTCGATTCCAGCCTTGGGTGACTGTCTGCGTGGGTTTCCTCGCACATTACAAACACGTGAAGGCCAAGTGAATTGGCTATGCTAACTTGTCCATAGTTGTTAGGTGCATTAGTCAGAGGAGGGTGGGTTACTCTTCAGAGGGTCAGTGTGGACGTGTTGGGCCGAAGGGCCTGTTTCTATACTGTAGATCATCTAATCTTAACTACCCTTGGCAAGGTGGTGGTGGTGATGATTTGCTTTCTTGAATTACTGCTGTTGTCTATTTGGTGGAGGTAGACCCACAATCCTGTTTGGGAGGGAATCCAGGATTTTGACTCAGCAACAGGGGAAAGAATGGTGACATAGTGCTAAGTGTCAACGGTGAGTGGGTCGAAGGGGAACTTGCAAGGGGTGGAGTTGCCATGTATTTCTGCCCTTGTCCTTCTAGATGTGAGTGGTCATGGGTTTGGAACATGTTGTCTGAGGAGCTTTGGTGAATTCCTACAGCATTTGGTAGATGGTACACCTTGCAGTTGCTAAGTGTCAGTGGGTGGAAGGAATGAATGGTGGTGGCTATTGTGCCAATCAAATGGGCTGCTTTGAACTGGAGGGTGTCAAGATCCTGGTGTTATTGGCACACTCCCCAATATCCTGACTTTGACACCCCTTCCCCACCCACATTCAACATCTCTCTCCAGTGATCATATCAATGACATCATTAAGGTGGCAGCTTTGGCTTTTCACAAACTGACGCTGATAATGTCCATCCTCCAGCACAATAAGGGTCAGCACAACTCAGGATGCACGCTGGGAAATACCACTTCTGAACTAGTGAATATAACCAAATCCACAATCGCCTTGTCACTTGGAGCAGCAGTTCCAATATCACCATTCAGAGCCTGGTCAAGCCTGCAAAGTGGACCATCTCCATTTGCTTACTGGGAAGATTGGAAAAGAACATTTGACCTCTGTGTGCAAACTCAAAGCATGTGTGCATTTTCAATCCCTAAATTATGGAAGAGGTGGTAAGCATCAAAGCTGACATTTGTGTTCGATATCAGCACAAGAATAATATTTTAAGATGGGAAATATTGTCTTTTCTTCCCCTCCAAAGACAGACACCTGCCCCATTAATCTCAGTTCAAGCTGAGAAAGATGAACAGCACAGCCTTAAGATGGCTGAGCAGTTATTGACCAAGTTACTTTGTGCCCCACTTATTGTATTGTGGACTGTGTGCATCCAAAGCAGGAGCAGCATTCATCACCCATTAGATTTCCCTTGAAATCCAACGCCACACTCACTGCAGCCTATTTAAGAACTCGTTTCATGTAAATTAAAAGGAGAACAAATTACTGCAAATGCTACTTGGGTCCTATAGCATTCTTTGCACCAGCTGCTCTCAGTATTTACTGCTCTAGCAATTCAGTACTGTCAGCAAAAAAAAAGGAAGTGTTACAATTGTCCCACATGGTGAGCACTGCTTACAAGCCAAAGAACCTTAATTCCACAACTGCTTTCCAATTATGAGAGTTGCTCACTTATTCCAAAAGTCTCTCCACAGACCAGAATAAAAACACTGAGCAAATTACTGGGATAATCATCGAAACAAGGTTGAGAGAAAAAGGATTTAAATGATCAGATGTTCAATATCAAAAACCCAAGAACTACTAGTGGATTGACCTTTCTGTGGATTGTCACCTCGCTGTGATGGAGAGCCTCGAGTGTCCCATTGATTCTGAGAGCGATACCTCAAGAGGTTTCCACCTCCTGGCAGGGCCACCCAGGATGGTAAGGTCAGAGGGGAGGATCCCGGTAAAGTGCAATAGAAATCAAATCCTCAAAGGCCATCCATCCAGGCAGAAGATATTTCTTTGCTAACCACAGGCGTGGGTAAAGGCTACAGCAGGAGGGAGATCACAAATCGACATTTCCTTGTCACTTGAGCTGGCTCTACCTTCTGTGAAGCACCGTGTCTGTGTTGTGAGTTGTATGTTTGTGTATATGTGTGTGCATTCACTATCCTTCCTGTGAAGAAGCCATTCCGAACATTATCCCAGACAGTTTAGTTCTAATGTGAAGATTCTAATCCCATTCCACATCCTCAGTTCTATTTGTCCCATTGTGAGGAAACAGTTCCCCTCTATCTACTCTGTCAAATCCATTTATCACCATAAACAGTTCAATTACGCTCATCCCTTAACTTTTTACCCTGAGGAATGTGAGCAAACTGTTGATGTCATTTAACCAGCTCTTTATCTCTGAGTTCATTCAGAAAGTCTAGGCTGCACCATTAATGCCTGAACTGAGCACTCCAGATGTGGTTGAACCAGAATTTGACACTTTTACAAAGAACCTCCATCCAGAGGGATTTGAACCTCTTTCAGATCAGGACTAATATTAAATTAGTTCCTTTATTTTGTGTTTTTATGTCAGTTCACTACATTTTGATCCAATTGTCTGAATAATTTCATTTTGATCATTAGTTTTGATGACAAGCAGATGTCACCTTTTATAAAACACTGAATTGTCTTTCTTGGTCAGAAATGGATCACTTTACACTTCCCCTCAGTGTCCTGTATCTGCCAGTCTTGCCCATTCCATTAAACTTTGCAACATTCTGCTCTCAAGGAAATGTGCCACCTGATGTAGAGTCATCATTTTATTGATGGCCCTTCATTGATAGCACTTACAAATCTCATGAAACGTTATGGCTCCCAGTGCCTCTCCTTGGGGAAAATAATCAGATCTTGCTATTTTTAATTCACTCCCTGGCTGAGGGTGCTGTTGGCTAGGCCAGCGTTTATTGCCCATCCTTAATTATCCTTGTCAAGGTGGTGGTGGTGATTTATCTTATTGAATTGCTGCTGTTGGCCATGGGGTAGAGGTAGACCCACAATCGTGTTAGGTAGGGAATCCAGGATTTTGACTCAGCACCAGAGGACGAACAGCGATATATTTCCCAAGTCAAAAACGTGAGTGGCTCAGAGACAAACGTGCAAGGGTGGAGGTGCCATGTATCTTTGCCCTCTTCCTTCTAGATGGGAGTGGTCATGGGTTTGGAACATGTTGGCAAATTCCTACAGCATTTGGTCACTGGTACACCTTGCAGTTGTTAAGTGTCAGTGGGTGGAAGGAATGAATGTTGGTGGCTATTGTGCCAATGAAGTGGGGTGCTTTGAACTGGACGGTGTCAAGATCCTGAAGTGTTG
>NC_057748.1:4581908-4592346 GCF_004010195.1 Chiloscyllium plagiosum
TCCTGAAGTGTTGCTTGTACACTCCCCATTATAAAGACTGACAGCCCCTCTCCCAAGCCAATTCCGCATCAATGATCATGAAATTCCCTGTCAATGAAATCACTAAGGTGGCTGCTTTGGCTTTTCACAAACTGAAGCTGATAACATCCATCCTCCAAATTAGAACATTCAAGCACAAAATCAAAATGCACACAGGGAACCACCACCCCCTGAGAACTGATGAACCTAAGGCTATCTATGGATTTGGTTATCACTTGGAGCATCAGTTGTAATATCAACAGAGCCTGGTCAAGCCTGCAAAATGGACACACTCAGTTTGCACACTGGGAGATTGGAAGAGAACATTTGACCTAGCAGTGCGTGCAAACTTAAAGCACATTATGCATTTCCACTCCCAATAGTGTTGAAGTGTAAAACACCAAAGCTTACATTTGTAGTGGACATTTACAGAATACCATTTTAAATGGGAAACACTGTCTCCCCAGTCCCCAAAGACAAGCACCTGCCCCATTTATCTCCGTTCAATCTGAGAAAAATGAACAGCGTATCCATATGATAATTGCACAGTCATAACCGAGTTTTGTAGTGACCCCCTTATTCTATCATGGGCTGTGAATATGACACACCCAATCAGTAGTACTCACCTGTTAGATTTTCCGAGAAATATGTCAATGCCACCATGACCTACATGTGACTCCACACTCCATGCAGAGTGCAATCGAAGGAGAGCTGATTTCATGTAATTTTAAAGAAAATTGGAACAAATCCTGCAAATGCTAGTCTGGTCCTATAGCTGCCTTCAGTATTTGACACCCCTGGATTGCAAGAGCAGTAAAAAGGGAATTGCTATATATGTCCCACATGGGTTAAGGTAGGCACTGTTGCATTTCCTCACATCGAGGATAGTTATTAGCCAAGGAGAATAGAGACACTGATGCCAATCAAAAGCAGAATCTTCCTTCTCCAGCATGGAACATGGAGAAGAGAACCATTTCCCAGCTTGAGAAACCACCATATAGCAATCAAGTATAGCTTATCCAAGAACACAGTCCAAGGTAGTGTACCTCCAAGCAAGATATTCAACCTTTATATTCTTGCAAAAGGAGTAATTTGAGATGATTGGCTAAATCAGAATCTAAACATAAAACCAAATTGCTGGAAAACAGTATCTATTGCAAGAAAATTAATATTTCAGGTCTCGCAACTGTTCTCAACTGATTTCACACCACACCTACTGCCAAACCCACGTTTTCCCAGCAGGTCTTCTTCCTGATTTGCAGCAGCCAGTTTTTTTGCGTCAGTTTTAAAAAAGTTGAAAGAATTGCTCAGAGTATAGCAGTTGTGTCAAACATTTAGACTGGGATTAGATTTCAAACTATTGAATAGAGGCTGTTGCTGTAAACCTGTTCCAGTGAGCACAGGCAGTTAGAGAGTGTTCCTTACAAGGAACAAAGCTTAAGCCATTGTGGAATTTCCAATTATGAGAATTGCTCAATTAGTCCAAAAGGTCCCTCTGCACAGCCAAATAAAACAGAACAAATTACTGGGACAAGCATTGAAACAAGGTTGAGTGAAAAGGATTTAATGATCAGATGTTAAACATCAAAACCCCAAGAACCAAATGAAACTAAATAGTTACACAGTTCCATTGTGAACACTATTTTAATTTTGTGCAGAGCACAACCAAAGTCATCCACTGGAATGAAGTCACCATGTCCAACAAATGGAGTTGTTGAATCCCACTCAGCTCAGGGTGAGCCTGTCAAACAGGTACTCTCCCAGGCCATTCTCAGGGGCTCCCAGTCTCTTCAGGTTGGTGATGTGATCTCCCAGCTTCTTGATCATCTTCACTTGCTCATCCAAGTAGTGCCTCTCCAGGAAGTCACACAGCTGGAAGAGACGACAAAGATTAGCCTCAAGGAACAAACCATGCACCTGAGTGAGACATCCCATTACAGACGTGACTATCACCACCACATTGTTCCCCTCCCTCACCACAATCACGGATGCCTTCTGAAATGTTTCTGGATTTCAGCTGGCAGGAGGCAGGTAGATTAGAATTGGAATTGCCCCCCCAGGGAGTAAACAGATTTCCTTACAAACTTTTGGAGAGAAAAAAAAAGAGAAACTCACATGAGGGTCCGTGTGGTCAGAGGAGAGTTTGTGCAGATCCAGCAGACTCTGGTTCACATCCTTCTCCATCTGCAGAGCTCTCTGCATTGCCTCCAGACCATTGCCCCACTCATCCTGCTCTGGCTTCTGGAGGAAGGGAAGTCAGGAGAGAAAAACCAGCTCATCTCAGACAGGTGGATCACAGGCTACATCAGATCAGTTCATTATTCCAACAAACATTGCAAGAGTTGGATTTCAGGCCAATTGTTTTACTGACCCCTTTAGTTTTCACTGTTCCTTGAGCTGAAGACATTTTAAAAGATCCTACTGTAAAACTGTTTTAAGATACTATAATCCAGATTTATCTAAAAATATGCACCAATGGTGGTAATTCCTTGCTGTACTGTTCTATTCTTTCAATCCTTTTGACCAGCCCATTAGAAACATCACGGAGATGCAGAAAGGAGATGCTGCTACCTTCCACCACTATGTATTCTCTCATTCTTACTTCAGATTACTAGGGGTGTTGGACTTGACAGCTGAGGTTATATAGTTGATCATTCTTCCATGGGAACGTTGCTCTCCATCCAGTATTCTGGAGCATCCCAATTGCCTATTGCTGTTTCACAAGTGTTAACTAGTGTTTTTAAAATTCAATGCATGATTTTGGTGAGCAATTTATTCAAATCTGGAGACAATAAACAGGTTGCGTGATACCAGTCAATTTGAGTTCACACAAAAATAAACCTTCAAAGTTTACAGAAGCCAACCTTGACATCTTGCAGGAGGACTCGACCTCCACGTTTATTCTGGAATGCCATCAGTTTCTCAGCGTGTTCCCGTTCCTCATGGGACTGCTCCTTGAAGAACTCAGCAAAGTGACGCAGGGCAACATCATCCCGGTCAAAGTAAGAGGACTGCAAGTGGAGATAAAGTGGGAAGCAAATCTCAATCATCCATGGTTCAATTAGAAAGCGACCCATCCCACCATTTCAATTCTCTTCCAATTAATTGAAGTTAGTGACAAAAGCAGAAAGTCAATGTGACTTTTGGCCCAAACAACAGACATTTTGATCTCCCAGAACTGAAGATCAAAAAACAAACTGCAACCCCTGGCCTGTATCTTAAAGAGGTGGTGTGCTAGTGTGGCACAGTACTGTGAAGGTCCCAGTTGAGGACAGCCATTAGACATCCCGGCACTGCAGTTGAGAAACATGTATGCTCAATGCTGGAAGCTGGTGAGGTCATTCACCAACTGAAACTCAGGACATGAACATATTGATTAACATGTGAAGTCTCAGTCAGCTATCTCATTACCAAGCTCACCCATCTGAATAAGTATCCACTCTGCACAGAATTTTGACTGTGCTATTTTGTAAATTATTCACATTTCAAAATGTGAAAGTGTGCCATTTAATCACCTTTCCTCATTCAAAGTTAGTTATGAAACTTACTTCAACAAAAATAGCTTTATTAGGACAACTTTTAAAATTAATACATTTGGTTCAGAACATTTTTCAAAAAGGATGAGTCATAACCAGCTAAAGAGAATTAAGACATCACCTGCCTCTGCAGTCAGGAGGGTAATTGCCAGTGGTTACACTGTGCAGAGTTACAATAAACTGGGGACCCTCACCCAAAGGACGGTTATAATTTAAAGGCATCCTAAACAGGGTTTCAAGGCTAAATGTGTCCAGGGAAGGGGACATGGACAACAGTCTCAACATACAATTTGCTCAGACATATGATCAAGGAAATTCCTAGATACTCCAGACAGTTATATCACAGTCATAACTTTAAAATAGAACTGTCAAGACCCACAAGCCTCACCATGGAGAGGTAAACATAGGAGGAATAGAGCTCCAGGTTGATCTGCTTGTTAACAGCATCCTCACAGTCCTTGTGGTAGTTCTGACACACTTGGGAGGCCATCTTCACTATTCCTGCTCGCTATCACCCAGACAACTCCAGACCTGAGCCTCACTCCCCTCAGCTCTTGTATTTATTCCCCAGGGAACATCCAGGGATAGGTATCACCAATGATGATTGACAATCCCTGACAGCCAATCAGGAATCACCCATGAACATAGGCCCCAATGAGAGAGTGGGGATGTGTTAACCAGAGCTGATTAGAGGTGTAGATTAGAATCAGGTCTGGATGATTATTCTGTGATTGGAACAGCAGGAGGTCACTCAGCAGCATCTCAATCAGGTCACTGTGAGTTTGTGTCCTTTTGAAAGAAATAGGTTTGGATTAGGAAAGGTTTTCAAGTTTTCTTTTAAAATAAAGTTTTTGTGACCAACTGAAAGAGGGGCTCAATGAAGAAGGGGAGTCAGTTTCTCAGCCTGTTGTGTTGGAAATGGGAGATTGGCGCTAGGACAAGGCAATTGTAACAGGAGCAGATGGGGCAGAGACTGAAACGCTGTTCTCAATGGCGGGGAGTCCAGAATCTGGGGTGGGGCACAGTCTCGTGACACGGGGTAAACTGTTTAGGACTGAGATGAGGAGAAAGGTCTTCACCCAGAGAGTGGGGAGGCTGTGAGATTCTTTGCCACAGAAAACATTGAGACTAAAACATTGAATGTTTTTAAGAAGGAGTTAGGTACAGCTCTTAGGGCTAAAGGGATCAAAGTTTATGGGGATGGAGTGGGAGATGGTACTGAGTTAGATGATCAGCTTCAATCACATGGAATGGTGGAGCAGGCCTGAAGGGCTGAATGGCCGACTCCCATTCCTTTTTTTTTCTCTCATTCTATGTTTCAATAACCTGTTTGGTAAGAGTCCTGTGGCACAGGGGTAGTGTCCCTTTGTCTGGGCCAGGAGGTCTCTGTACAAGACCCTACCTGCTCGGAAACAACCAGAGCTGTTGCAGGCCCAATGGACCGAATGGCCTCCTCCTGTGCCATAACAATTCCGTGATTCTGTGGATGATCTGCATCTGAACAGCGTTTCCCTGCCTCTATCTCATGACTGACCTTTCTGCGGATTGTCACCTCGCTGTGATGGAGAGCCTCGAGTGTCCCGTTGAGTCTGAGAGCGATACCTCAAGATGTTTCCACCTCCTGACAGGACCACCCAGGATGGTAAGGTCAGAGGGGAGGATCCCGATAAAGTGCGATGCAAAACAAGTCCTCAACAGCCATCCATCCAGGCAGAAGGTATTTGTGTGCTATCTGCAGGGGTGGGTAAAGGCTATAGCAGGAGGGAGATCCACTGTCAGCATTTCCTTGCCCCTTGAGCTGTACCTACCTTCTGTCAAGGACAGTGTCTGTGCTGTGAGCTGTATTTTTGTGTGTTTGTGCCTGTGTGTGTGCGCATCCACTATCCTTCCTGTGAAGCATCCATTCCTAACGTTATCCCAGAATGTTCAGTTCTAATTTGAAGACTATGATTCCATTCCACATCCTCTGTTCTATTTGACCAATTGTGAAGAAACAGTTCCCCTGTATCTTCTCTGTCAAATCCATTCATCCTCATTAAAATTTCAATTGCACTCTTTCCTTAACCTTGTACCCTGAGGATTGTGGGCAAACTGTTGATGTCATTTAACCAGCTCTTTATCTCTGAGTTCATTCTGAAATTCTGGGCTGCACCATCTCTGCCTGAACTGAGCACTCCAGATGTGGTTGAACCAGAATTTGACAATTTTACAAAGAACCTCCATCCAGAGGGATTCAAAATAACAAAGAAAATTTGCAGCCCAGGAACAGGCCCTCCAAGCCTGAGCCAATCCAAATCTATTGTCTAAACCTGTCGCCCAGTTCCTAAGCATCCCTCTGATCCCCACCTAATTGTGCATCTGTCCAGATGCATCTTAAATGAATCTACCATACCTGCCTCTACCACCTCTGCTGGCAACACGTTCCAGATACCCACCACCCTCTATGTAAAGTAATTGCCATATGTATCCCCCTTAAAGCTTTCACATCTCACCTTGAACGCATGACCTCTCGTTATTGAATCCTTAAACCTGGGGGAAAAAAATCATCTCTCTCCACCCTGTCTATATCCTTCATGATTTTAGATTAGATTAGATTCAAGACAGTGTGGAAACAGGCCCTTTAGGTCCCCCCATAAGCTCCTTTTTCTAATGAAAACAAACCTAACCTACTCAACCTCTGTTCATAGCTAGACCTTCCATACCAGGCAACATCCTCATAAACCTTCTCTGCACCCTCTCCAAAGCGTCCACATCCTTTTGGTAATGTGGCAACCAGAACAGTACACAGTATTCTAAATGCGGCCAAACCAATGTCGTGTACACTTTTAACATGTCCTGCCAGCTCTTATAAAAGAACCTCTTTGAGATCAGGACTAAAATTAAATTAGTTCCTTTGCTTTGTGTTTTTACATCTGTTCACTCCATTTCTGTCCACTTGTCTGAATAATTTCATTTTGATCATTAGTTTTGATGACACAGCAGAAGATGTCACCATTTACAAAACACTGTGCATTGTCTTTCTTGGTCAGAAGTGGATCACTTTATACTTCACCTCACTCTCCTGTAGCTGCCAGTCTTGCCCATTCCATTAAACTTTGCAACATTCTGCTCTCATAGTAATGTGTCACCTGATGTAGAGTCATCATTTTATTAATGGTCCTTCATCTAGAACATTGATAAATCTCATGAAAAGTTGTGTTTCCCAGTGCCTCTCCTTGGGGAAAGTAATCAGATCTTGCTATTTTTCATTCACTTCCAGGATGAGAGTGATGTTGACTGGGGCCAGCATTTATTGCCCATCCTTAATTACCCTTGTGAAGGCAGTGGTGGTGATTTGCCACCTTGAATTACTGCTGTCCTCTATTTGGTAGAGGTAGACCCAGAATCCTATGTGGGAGGGATTTCAGGATTTTGACTCAACGACAGGGGTTAACAGTGCTGTAGTTCCAAGTCAAAATGGTGAGTAGCTCAGAGGAAGTTGCAGGGGGTGGAGTTCCTATGTATCTGTTGCATTTTGTTCTTCAAGATGGGAGTGGTTATGGTGTTGGAATGTACTGTAGATGGTACACCTTGCAGTGGCTAAGTGTCAGTGGGGGGGAATGAATGAATGTTGGTGGTTATGCCAATCAAGTGGGCTGCTTTGAACTGGGGGGTGTCAAGATCCTTAAGTGTTGTTATTACACCCCATTATCTTGGCTCTGACAGCCCCTCTCCCAAGCCAATTCCCCAGCTACCTTCAGCATTTCCATTCCCCAATGATCACATGATTCCCTGTCAGTGACATCATTAAAGTGGCAGCTTTGGCTGTTCACAAACTGAAGCTGATAACATCCATCCTCCAATCTAAAAGGTTCAAGCACAAAATCAAGATGCACACAGGGAACCACCACCAAATCCATAGTAGCCTTATCACTTAAAACTGCTCTAACATTCAGAGCAGTTTTAAGTCAAGCCTGCAAAATGGACTATCTCCCGTTTGCACCCTGGGAGATTGGAAAAGAACATTTAATTTAAATGTGCAAATTTAAAGCAAAAAATGTGCATTTTCAATCCTAATAGTATTGAAGAGTTGTAAAGCACCAAAGCTTGCATTTGTACTTCTGCAGAAAATATTTTACATGGGAAATTATCTTCCAAAAACACCTGCCCCATTTAGCTGAGTTCCAGCTGTTAAATGAACACAGCCTTCCGCAGGGTGTTAGAGCAGTCATTCAAGTTACTTGGTAACCCCCTTATTCTATTGTGGGCTGTAAGCATCCGAAGCAAGATCAGCATTTAATCACCCATTAGATTTCCCTTGAAATCAGACATTGGCCTACACATGACCCCACATGCAGTGTAGACTATATTAAAAGGAGAGCTTATTTGTTGCAGGTTAGGAAAAACTTGCAACAGATTCCTGCAAATGCTAATTGGGCCCTATAACTTTTGTTTGCACCAGCTGCCTTCAGTATTTGACACCCCTGGATTGCTGGAGCAGTCAAAAAAAAAGAGGAATTTCTACATTTGTCCCACATGGGTTAAGGTTAACAGTACTGCATTTCTTAATATAGATTAAGTTAGCAGCCAAGCAGACTAGAGACAGATGCCAAAAGCAGAATCTTCATTCTCCAACATGCAGATGGGTAAAAGAGAAACCATTCCCCAGTTAGAGACAACCATATAGCAATCAAGCAGTGCACCTTCACAGTAAGATTTTCAACTTAATATTTTGTAAAGGGGTATGTGGGATATAAATGAATTAATGTTATTTCTGCAAGTATAAATTCTGATACAGAACAGGAATGAGAAAATATATATTCAGCAAAAAGAAAGGATATGTTAGCATGAGACGTGAATATAGAACAATGGTGGATATGTGGGCAAACAGGAAAACATCTGTTTTCCCCGCTTGCACAGAGACACAGGAACAAACCCTAATCAAAGAGGTCAAAGTGGCCCCTGGATGGAAATAGATGCTGATAGAAGAAAAGATATGCCTAATCAATAATCTATAATAGACTGACGTCAAACACCCTTATGGGAGTCAGAGATAAGAGTTTGTCACGGACAAAACAGGATAAACAGAAGTTTTGTGATCAGTCTTAAGGAAATGAGTGACGTAAGCGAAGCAGGGAACAAACAATGGGATAAGGAAAAATATGGGGATTCAAACTGTATAAATTTCGAGAGTTTGTTGGATTTAGTGTGTATTTTGTCATTACCTTACCTGGTAATGAGACAGGGCACCCACCTATAGGTGTATAAATAAATGGCGGATTCAGATATTTGTCTCGGACTGAAATTATTAAAGTGAGTGAGCTTTTGTTTCTCACAATTGGGGGCTCGTGTCCGGGATTTTCTTCCATCACCGGGGGGAGTGGCTGGCCTTGGACACTGGGAAGACGCGTCCCGTTCCCCATTGATGAACGGTCTCGTGTCCCGGTTTGGTCTGCTCCCTTGGGTGACTGATGTGAATCCTATAAGAGAGACATCTGAATCAGACAGTGATAGGAGCTCGATAGAAGATACGGTGATAAAAGGGGCCAGACAATTCTGTATACAGACCAAGGTAAGAAAATTGACTTTTCATGTATTGCCTTGGTGGCCGGGATTGAGTTTTAGTAGTTAATAAGGGACTAACGAAGGAACTCAATATGGCTTGCGCTTTGGGGTAAGGAAAAAGCCTCCGGGGAAACAAAGTAAGGACACAGCAATGGAAATGGAGGCGGGGTCCCTTACAACATTCCTCCGGAAAGTCCTTTGGGCAGGATGTTGTGGAAATTGGCAAAATAATACTTGTACAAGGGAGAAAGATGATTAAATATTGTTGCTTTGTATGGACTAAGGACTCCATTCCTCGTCCCGCT
The DNA here is from genome assembly GCF_004010195.1 of Chiloscyllium plagiosum. Lineage (NCBI taxonomy): Eukaryota > Metazoa > Chordata > Chondrichthyes > Orectolobiformes > Hemiscylliidae > Chiloscyllium > Chiloscyllium plagiosum. Next base: position 4,591,312 of record NC_057748.1, read on the forward strand.
GTCTTCTGGCCAAAGTACAGATCGGACGAAGATTGGGTTTGTGAATATCTGAGTTTATATGCCCATGTGCGAGAGAGAGAGAGAGAGAGAATGTAAAGAGCTGTACAGCTGGTAGGAAGTTTAACCCTTTGTGATTTGGTTTGAGTGAACATTTGTTTGTTGGTGATTGAATGTTTGTGTTTTATTCCCTGGAGCTTGAGTTCCAGGACTGTTTTAAATCTGATTTTTGTTATGGAAACTTAACATGATTTCTTTTAAGTTTAAGGATTCTATTGAGATTATGAAAAAAAAAGGAATGATAACTCCTGTTCTTTTTACAGATCATGACTGCCTTACTATCAGTTTCTAACTAATCTCTTTTATCTTTACATAAAAGCGATTTATGGAGGACAGTTGAAGTTTCAGTTCAACATTAGATTGTAATAAATCAAAAATAAAATCCTATGGTTAAAATCGGTGACCTTGGATTCGGCCATTATTCATGCATTAGAAGTTTTATTTTAACAATCTATAGCGTTGGAATTGAGCAATGACTGGCCAGGACTACTTAAGAAAACTGATTTTGGATTTAAATCAAGGGACTAAAACCGGGTAATTGTAGTGAATTTACAAGTAAGATTCCTAAATGTATATTTAGGAGCAGGCTTTAAAGTTAGACAAGCATAAATTGACAAATTATATTTGAGATTACAGGGAGCAAGAAATATTGTAATATTTCTTTAAAAATCAAGGTCTAAACAAAACATTGGGTGATGAGGAATGGCCATGGGGTGGCCCTAAAGCTGTTCAGTTGGTTAAATCGGCTCAGCAATTGATCTGAGAAGCAGAAACAGAAGGCAAAAATAATGATAGCCATGGTTGATGAGGTAATAAAGAAAAGGACAAAACTAAAAGGATAAGGAAACCGGAATGGTGGCGGGTAGTATGCTGGAATAAAGTGAGGAGGAAGGATCGGGGAGGAGATGTTAAGGGGTCTGGTAGACAGGAACAAGGATCAAAGTGGAAATCCCCACAGGCGGGATGTTATTACTGTGG
>NC_057748.1:4595025-4645972 GCF_004010195.1 Chiloscyllium plagiosum
CACATGGCACGAAGCAGTTTTAGGAGGTGGCACTTATGAGATACAATTAAATGAAATATTTGGGATTGAAATGAAAGCAAATAGGAAGGTGTTTGTGGGCTGTTGTTTTCGAATTAGCATAGGACAGGGAAAATGGGTAGAATTACTGGGTAATGAGATACAACCTTTCACCCCTCCTGATGATCCTAAAGTAGTAAAAATTATAGAGGTAAAGGATTTGAAACAGACCATCGAGATAGAGACTGGGTATGGGGATGCAAATGCCTGGGTTGAATGGGTAAAGTATACTGTAAAAAGTCTGAACAAAAGCAATTGCTATGGATGTGCCTCCGGTAGGCCAGTGGCCCAGGTGGTTCCCTTTCCGCTTGGGTGGAAGAGAGACAGGAAGGGCATGAAATATATGATAGGGAGGTACAATTCCTGATACAGGGCTATCTCTGATGTTTCCTCCCTTGGAGGAGAAAGATGCAAAAGTTCCCCCCACATTTTCCACCACAGTTGGAAATCACACGTCATGTGTGCACAGGTGAGGTACAAGTCGGTCGAGACATTTGGGGGAAGCTGAAATTATGTACAGAGATTAAGAATGTTACCGAAACGGAGAAGGGAGGGAACTACTCAGCATTAAAGGTTCCCCGAGCGGATCTCTGGAGGCAAAATATTGAGACCCACCCTACCTCCGGATTGGAAAGGGATATGCGCAGTTGTACAATTGGCAATTCCATTTACCTTGGCATTTGAGAAGGAAAAGATAGTAGGGAAAAAGGGAAGGGGTAAGAGATTACTGTTAGACACTTCTTTTGATGACAGGATTTATCTTGATTCGGTCGGAGTCCCTGGGGGAGTACCTGAATTCAACGCTCATAACCAGATTGCAGCAGGCTTTGAGTCAGCTCTCTTTTGGTGGGCAACAATTAATAAAAATGTAGACTGGATAAATTACATTTTCTATCAATAGTGGTTTATAAGTTATAAAAGAGGCGGTTAAAGGAATATCAGAACAGCTTGATGCAACAAGTAGGATGGCATGGGAAAACAGAATAGCCCTTGATATGATTTTAGCAGAGAAAGGGGGTGGTGGTTTTTAATCCTTACCTCCCCGATAGTAGTAGTCGGGGTATTGGTGGCCATTGGCTGTTGTGTCATACCCTGTATATGAGGGATCACCCAGAGGCTGATTTCACCAAGGCTGTTTCAACGAATGCCCCAGAGGGGAAATCAGACAGAGGAACTTTATCAACTAAATAATAAGGAGATGAGTGAGACGAAGATGGATGAAATCTCTGAAATGATGCTTGCGAATTTTGGGAACAATGTTGAAAAAAAAAAAGAAAAAATGTAGAAGATAACAGATAGTAATGAAAAGAAAAAAGGGGAAATTGTGGGATATAAATGAATTATGTTATTTCTGCAAGTATAAATTCTGATACAGAACAGGAATGAGAAGATATATATTCAGCAAAAACAAAGGATATGTTAGCATGAGATGTGAATACAGAACAATGGTGGATATGTGGGCAAACAGGAAAACATCTGTTTTCCTCGCTTGCAGAGACACAGGAACAAACCCTAGTCAAAGTGGCCTCTGGATGGAAATAGATGCTGATAGGTTATTGATTAGGCATATCTTTTCTTCTACAGTAGACTGATGTCAAACACCCTTATGGGAGTTAGAGATAAGCGTTTGTCACGGACAAGACAGGATAAACAGAAGTTGTGGGATCAGTCTTAAGGAAATGAGTGATGTAAGCGAAGCAGGGAACAGAGACAATAGAATAAGAAAAACATGGGAAAAAATAGTATAAATTGCAAGGGTTTTTTGGGATATACTGTGCATTTTGTCATTGCCTTACCTGGTAATGAGACAGGGCACCCACCTATAGGGGTATAAATAAATGGTGGATTCAGATATTTGTCTTGGACTGAAATTATTAAAGTGAGTGAGCTTTTGTTTCTCAGGTAGTTTTACATGATCCACTAAATCAAATCATCAAAACAAATTGCTGGAAAACACTCTGGTCTGAAAGTCTATTATTACAAAAATATTTCAGGTCCAGTGACTGTTCTTAATTGACCTCCCTCCACAGATGCTGCCAAATCCAAGCTTTTCCTAGGTTTCCAGCAGCCAGTTTTGTTGCTTCTACTTAAAAAACCTTGAAGCATTGCTAGGAGAGTACACCAGTCGTCATGTTTAGATTGGGAAGAGATTTCAAACTATTGACTAAAGGCTGTTGCTGCAAAGTGGTCCCAGTGAGTACAGGCAGATAGTGAGCATTGCTTACAAGCAAAAAAGCTCAAGCAGTTGTGAAATTTCCAATTATGAGATTTGCTCACATACCAAAATCTCCAGAATAAAAACAATGAGCAAGTTACTAGGACAAGCATTGAAACAAGATTGAGAGAAAAAAAAAAGGATTTCATGATCAGATGTTAAACAGCAAAAACCCAAGAACCAAATGAAGCTAAAGTACTCAGTTCTGTCATGAACACAATTTTAATTTTGTGCCAATCACAACCAAAGTCATCCACTAGAATGAAGTCACCATGTCCAACAAATGGAGTTCTTGAATCCCACTCAGCTCAGGGTGAGCCTGTCAAACAGGTACTCTCCCAGGCCATTCTCTGGGGCTCCCAGTCTCTTCAGGTTGGTGATGTGATCTCCCAGCTTCTTGATCATCTTCACTTGCTCATCCAAGTAATGCCTCTCCAGGAAGTCACACAGCTGGAAGAGGAGACAAAGATTAGTTTCAAGGAACAAACCATGCACCTAAATGTGACATCCATTACAGACATGACTATCACCACCACATTGTACCCCTCCCTCCCCACAATCAGGGATGCCTTCTGAAATGTTTCTGGATTTCAGCCTGCAGGAGGCAGGTAGATTATAATTGGAATTGTCCCCCCAGGGAGTAAACAAAGATTTCCTTACAAACGTTTAAGAAAAAAGAAACTCACATGAGGGTCCATGTGGTCAGAGGAGAGTTTGTGCAGATCCAGCAGACTCTGGTTCACATCCTTCTCCATCTGTAGAGCTCTCTGCATTGCCTCCAGACCATTGCCCCACTCATCCTGCTCTGGCTTCTGGAGGGAGGGAAGTCAGGAGAGAAAAACCAGCTCATCTCAGACAGGTGGATCTCAGGCTACATCAGATCAGTTCATTATTCCAACAAACCTTGCAAGAGTTGGATTTCAGGCCAATTGTTTGACTGACTCCTTTAGTTTTCACTGTTCCTTGAGCTGAAGGCATTTTAGAAGATCCTACTGTAAAACGGTTTTAAGATACTATAATCCAAATGTATCCAAAAACATGCACCAATACTGGTAACTCCTTGCTTGGTAAATTTGGATCCATTTGACCAGCCCATTAGCACCATCTTCAAGATAGCAACATCTCCCTTCCACCCATCAATTCTCTCATTCTTACCTCAGATTAATGGAAGTGTTGGAATAGGCATCAGAGGTTATATAGTTTATCACTTAGGGAAATTTGCTCTCCATCCAGTATCCTGGATCATCCCAATTACCTATTGTTTTACACTGCTGCAACAGCAATTTCTTTAATTCAACGCATTGTTTTGGTGAGCAACCTCCAATTCAAACATTTATTCAATTTCAACACTAGAGGTTGACTGGTATCAACTCTAGTTCACACTAAACCCTAAAAATCTTCAAAGTTTACAGAACCCAACCTTGATATCCTGCAGGAGGACTCGGCCTCCACGTTTATTCTGGAATGCCATCAGTTTCTCAGCGTGTTCCCGTTCCTCATGGGACTGCTCCTTGAAGAACTCAGCAAAGTGACGCAGGGCAACATCATCCCGGTCAAAGTAAGAGGACTGCAAGTGGAGATAAAGTGGGAAGCAAATCTCAATCTTATCGATGGCTCAATCGAGAGCTAACCCATTCACCATATTGATTTCACTTTCAATTGAAGTGGTAAGAGCAGAACATCTGTGGATTGTGGACTAAAGAGCAGACATTGTTTTGCTCTTTCAGAAATTAAGATCAATATCAACTGCAACCCTTGGCCTGTATCTTAGGGAGACTGTGCTAGTGTAGCATATAGTATGAGAAGGTCCCAGTTGCTGGACAGTTATTAGACATCCTTACACATCAGGAGGAGTTGTGCACTGCGAGAAGCTAGTGAGGTCATTGACCAACTGAAACTCAGGACATGAACATGTTGACTAACAGTAGCCAAAATCTCAACTACCTCATTACCAACCTGACCCACCTGAATAACCAATGACCCACCATCTACTTGGCACAGAACTGACTGGAAATGTGAATTATCTATATAGCAAAGTATGAAAAAAAAGTGTGCCATTTAAACACCTTTGCTTATATTCAGTAATTAATATACACTTCAACAGGTTAACAACAGCTGGTTACTTGGTCAAATTTTAAAAATTCCACATTTTGTTTAGAGATTTTTTAAGAAAAGTTAATTATAACCAGCTAAAGAATTAAGACAATACCTACATCTACAGTCAGGAGGGTAATCACCAGAGGCTACACTGACAAGTTACAATAAACTGAGGACCCTCACCAAAGAGTTAGTTATAATGTAATTAAAGCCTAAAAGACTTTCAACAGGGTTTCAGGGTGAATGGTGTCCAGGGAAAGAACAACAGTCTCAACATATAATTTGCTCAAGCCCCCATACAACCAAGGAAATTCCTAGATACTCCATACAATTATATCACAGTCTTAACTTTAAAACAGAACCTTCAAGACCACAAGCCTCACCATGGAGAGGTAAACATAGGAGGAATAGAGCTCCAGGTTGATCTGCTTGTTAACAGCATCCTCACAGTCCTTGTGGTAGTTCTGACACACTTGGGAGGCCATTTTCACTATTCCTATTCACTATCACCTAGACAACTCCAAAACTGAACCTCACTCCCTCAAGCTCTTGTATTTATCCTCCTGGGACACCCTGCACTCAAACAGGGAGAGATAGCACCAATGATGATTGACAATCCCTGACAGCCAATCAGGAATCACCCATGAACATAGGCCCCCAATGAGAGAGAGGGGGTGGGTGTGTGAACCAGAACTGACCAGAGGTGTAGATTAGAGTCAGGTCTGGATGATTATTCTGTGATTGGAACAGCAGGAGGTCACTCAGCAGCATCTCAATCAGGTCACTGTGAGTTTGTGTCCTTTTGAAAGAAATAGGTTTGGATTAGGAAAGGTTTCCAAGTTTTCTTTTAAAATAAACTTTGTTGTAACCAACTGCAAGAGGGGCTCAATGAAGGAGAGGAGTCAGTTTCTCAGCCTGTTGTGTTGGAAATGGGAGAGAAAGGTGGGAAATTGGCGCTGGGACAAGGCAACTGTAACAGGAGCAGATGGGGCAGAGACTGGAAAATGTTCCCAATGGCGAAGAGTTCAGAATACAGGGTGGAGTCACAGTGTAGTGACACAGGATAGACTGTTCAGAACTGAGAAGAGGAGAAAGGTCTTCACCCAGAGAGTGGGGAGTCTGTGGAATTCTCTGCCACAGAAAGTGGTTGAGGCCAAAATATTGAATGTTTTCAAGAAGGAGTTAGATATAGTTCTTAGGGCTATCGGGATCAAAGTGCAAGGGGAGGGTGTGGAAAGATGGAATTGAGCTAGATGATCAGCTACAATCATATGGAATGGCCGACTCCCATTCCTTTTTTTCTCCAATTCTATGTTTCAATAACCTGGGTAGTAAGGGTCTTGTGGCACAGAGGTAGTGTCCCTTTGTCTGGGCCAGGTGGTCTAGGTACAAGACCGTACCTGCTCCAGAGGTGTCTGATAACATCTCTGGACAGGTTCATAAGGAAACAACCAGAGCTGATGCAGGCCCAATAGACCGAATGGCCTCCTCCTGTGCCATAACAATTCTGTGATTCTGTGGATGATCTGCATCTGAACAGTGTTTCCCTGCCTCTATCTCCTGACTGACCTTTCTGTGGATTGTCACCTCGCTGTGATGGAGAGCCTCGAGTGTCCCGTTGATTCTGAGAGCGATACCTCAAGAGGTTTCCACCTCCTGACAGGACCACCCAGGATGGTAAGGTCAGAGGGTAGGATCCTGATAAAGTGCAATGCAAAACAAGTCCTCAATGGCCAACCCTTCCAGGAGAAGATATTTGTGTGCAATCTACGAGGGTGGGTAAAGGCTACAGCAGGAGGGAGATCCCAAATCAACATTTCCTTGCTACTTGATCTGGATTTTCCTTCTGTAAAGGACTGTATCTGTGCTGATGTACAACAGCATTCCCATGTTAAACAATGCTCTGTACACGGTGTCCACCTGGAGGATTCCAACCCCTTCCCCAAACGCACTGACTTTCCAGTGTTGACAGTCAGAGGATTTTACAGAAGGAGGCCATTCAAGCCTCTCATGTCTGTACTCACTCTTGAAAGAGCTATCCAGCTAGTCCCAGTCTCCAGCCCTATCTCCATAGCCCTCTAACTTCATCCCTTTCAGTATCTATCCAGCTCTCTTTTGAAACCTCCTATGGAATCCAGCTCCCCCACTCTCCCAGACAGCAAATTCCAAATCCTAGGAAAGAAGTTTCTCCTCATCTCACTCCAAGTTCTTTGCTGACTGATTGTGACCCCTAGTTACTGACATACCAACTGTTGAAAACAGAACATCCTCCTTTACCCTGTCAAAATTGGTCATAATTTTGAACTCCTCAATAAGATCACCTCTTAATATCCTCTGCTCCAACAAGAATAATCTCAATTCCTTTAATCATTCCTTGTATCTAAAATCCCTCACTCCTGGTATCATTCTCCTAAATCTCTTTTGCACTCTCCCCTGGGCTTTAATATCCTTCCTTGAATTAAGGTGTCCAGAACTGAACACAATACTGTAAATGTGGTCTGACCAATGATTTGTAGAGGAGAAAGTGAGGTCTGCAGATGCTGGAGATCAGAGCTGAAAATGTGTTGCTGGAAAAGCGCAGCAGGTCAGGCAGCATCCAGGGAACAGGAGAATCGACGTTTCGGGCATAAGCCCTTCCTGAAGAAGGGCTTATGCCCGAAACGTCGATTCTCCTGTTCCCTGGATGCTGCCTGACCTGCAATGATTTGTAGAAGTGAACAATCATTCATCTGCTTTGATGTCTCTCTTTAAGAACATAAGGATCCTATAAGCCTCCTTAGCAACTGTTTTATCTTCTCTGGCCACCTTCAGAGAATCATTTACTTGAACCCCCGAGGTCCCTCTACCCCTGTATGCCCCTCAGTTGTTCCATTGGAGCCTGCATTGACTCTCCTACCAAATGCATTACATCAGATTTCTCTGCGTTGAGATTCATAAATAATTGCCAACGTCAAATCCTGCCCTTTAAAAATGTAATAATATTAGTTATCAAATCTTCAATTTGTCTGGTGTGCAGATGTGGGTGTACCATGCACATGTGTATTTTTGTGTGCTTGCGCCTGTGTGCGTGTTTAGGTGTGTGAGCATCCACTATCCTTCCTGTGCAGAAGCTGTTCGTAACATTATCCCAGACAATTTAGTTCTAATGTGAAGGTTCTAATCCCATTCCACATCCTTAGTTCTATTTGACCCATTGAGAAGAAATAGTTCCCCTGTATCTACTGTCAAATCCATTTATCTTCATAAGAATTTCAGTTACACTCATCCCTTAACTTTCTACCCTGAGGATTGTGGGCAAACTGTTGATGTCATTTAACCAGCTCTTTATCTCGGAGTTTATTCAGAAATTCGGGGCTGCACCGTCTCTGCCTGAACTGAGCACTCGAGATGTGGTTGAACCAGAATTTGACACTTTTACAAAGAACCTTCATCCAGAGGGATTTGAACCTCTTTCAGATCAGGACTAATATTAAATTAGTTCCTTTGCTTTGTGTTTTTACGTCAGTTCACTACATTTCTATCCAATTGTCTGAATAATTTCATTTTGATCATTAGTTTTGATGCCACAGCAGAAGATGTCACCATTTATAAAACACTGTGCATTGTTTTTCTTGGTCAGAAGTGGATCACTTTCCACTTCCCCTCACTGTCCTGTATCTGCCAGTCTTGCCCACTCCATTAAACTTTGCAACATTCTGCTCTCATGGTAATGTGCCACCTGATGTAGAGTCATCATTTGATTGATGGCCCTTCATTGATAACACTTACGAATCTCATGAAACGTTATGGCTCCCAGTGCATCTCCTTAGGGAAAGTAATCAGATCTTGGTATTTTTAATTCACTCCCTGGCTGAGGGTGCTGGTGGCTAGGCCAGCATTTATTGCCCATCTTTAATTACCCTTGTCAAGGTGGTGATGATTTGCTTTCTTGAATTACTGCTGTTTCTCCTTAGGGAAAGTAATCAGATCTTGGTATTTTTAATTCACTCCCTGGCTGAGGGTGCTGGTGGCTAGGCCAGCATTTATTGCCCATCTTTAACTACCCTTGTCAAGGTGGTGGTGATGATTTGCTTTCTTGAATCACTGCTGTTGTCTATTTGGTGGAGGTAGACCCACAATCCTGTTTGGGAGGGAATCCAGGATTTTGACTCAGCAACAGGGGAAGAACAGTGACATGTTCCCAAGTTAAAATGGTGAGTGGCTTGGAGAAAAAATTGCAGGGGGTGGTATTCCTATGTAGCTGTTGCCCTTCACGATGGAAGTGGTCATAGGGTTGGAATATGTAGTCTAAGGAGCTTTGATCAATTCCTACAGCATTTGGTAGCTGGTACACCTTGCAGTTGCTAAGTGTCAGTGGGTGGAAGGAATGAATGTTGGTGGCTATTGTACTGAGAAAGGGGGCTGCTTTGAACTGGAAGGTGTCAAGATCCTTGAGTGTTGTTGGTACATTCCCCACTGTGACTCTGACACCCCCCCTCCCCAAACCAATTCCCCACCCACAATCAGCATTTCCATCTCCCCCCAGTGATCATGTATGATTTCCTGTCAATGACATCATTAAGGTGGCAGCTTTGGCTTTTCACAGCTAATATCTATCCTCCACACTGGGAACCACCCCCTCCAAGCTGATGCACATAACTAAATCCATAGTAGTCTTATCACATTGAGCATCAGTTCCAATATCAACATTCAGACCCTGGTCAAGCCTGCAAAATGGATCATCTCAGTTTGCACAGTGGGAGATTGGAAAAGAACATTTGACCTCATGGTGGGTGCAAATTTAAATCACAATGTGAATTTTCAATCCCCAATAGTATTGAAGATGTGTAAAGCTCCAAAGCTTACATTTGTACTTCTGCAGAAGAACATTTTACATGGAAAATAGTGTCTCTTCTGCCCCAGAAAAGCACCTGCCCCATTTCTCTCAGTTCAAGCTGTTAAAAACTAAACTGCTCTACCATCTTCTGAAGACAGAGCTACTTTATGTCCTCCTTACTCTATTGTGAGCCAAGCATCCCAAGCAAGGTCAGTATTAGTCGCCTATAACATTGGCCTGCATAAGACTCCACACCCAGTACTGGTGATAAAAATGAGAGCTGATTTCCTCCAAGTTAAGGAAACAATTTGGAACAGATTCCCAAAAATGCTACTTAGGTCCTATAGCTTGAGTACGTGAAGCCTCTGCAGTGCTAGACTAGTTTTTAAAAAAAAGAATTGCTACATTTGTCCCACATGGGTTAAAGTAGGCACTGCTGCATTTCCTCATGTAGAGGATAGTTATTCGCTAAGCAGACTGATGCTAATCAAAAGCAGAATCTCCATTCTCCAGCATGGAACATGTGGATGAGAGAAATAGTTTCCAACTTGGAAACCATATAGCAGTCAACTATTACAAAAGGTAGTATACCTTTGAGCACAATATTTAACATTTTTATTGCAAAGGGATAGCTTTAGAATCTGATTTTTTAGTTGATTATCTAAGCATTAAAAACAAATTGCTGGAAAACTCAGGTCTGACAACTTCCGTTACAGGAAAGTAAATATTACAGGTCCAGTGACTGTTCTTAACTGACTACACTCCAGATACCGCCAAACCAGGTTTTACCAGCAGTGTTTCTTCCTGATTTCCAGTAGCCAGTAGTTTTTGCTTCAATTTTAAAAACCTAAGCATCATTTGCAGAGTGCGTTAGTTGTGTCAAGCATTTAGATTGAGAAATAGTTTCAAACTATTGAATAGAGGCTGTTACTGCAAAACAGTGAGTATAGACAGAGTGAGCATTGCTTACAAGCCAAAACACTAAACAGTTGTGGAATTTCCAATTATGAGAGTTGCTCACTCACTCCAAGTCTCTCCACACAGCAGAATAAAACATTGAGCAAATTATTGGGACAAGCACTGAAACAAGGTCGAGTGAGAAGGATTTAGTGATCAGATGGTTAACAGCAGAAACCCAAGAACCGAGTGAAGTTAGGAAGTGACAAAGTACTCAGTTCCACAATGAACACTATTTTAATTTTGTGCAGAGCACAACCAAAGTCATCCACTAGAATGAAGTCACCATGTCCAACAAATGGAGTTCTTGAATCCCACTCAGCTCAGGGTGAGCCTGTCAAACAGGTACTCTCCCAGGCCATTCTCAGGGGCTCCCAGTCTCTTCAGGTTGGTGATGTGATCTCCCAGCTTCTTGATCATCTTCACTTGCTCATCCAAGTAGTGCCTCTCCAGGAAGTCACACAGCTGGAACAGGAGACAAAGATTAACCTCAAGGAACAAACCATGCACCTGAATGTAACATCCCATTACAGATGTGACCATGACCACCACACTGTGGTGAGGGAGAGGTGCACTCTGGGATGCCTGTTGAAATGTTAATGTTTTCAGTCTGCAGGAGACAGGAAGATAATTGATCCCCCAGGAGTACACAAACTGATCATTTCCTTCCAGGTTTTTGAAAGGAAAAAAAAATGAAGAACTCACATGAGGGTCAATGTGGCCAGAGGAGAGTTTGTGCAGATCCAGCAGACTCTGGTTCACATCCTTCTCCATCTGCAGAGCTCTCTGCATTGCCTTCAGACCATTGCCCCACTCATCCTGCTCTGGCTTCTGAAAGAAGGGAAGTCAGGAGAGAAAAAAACCCAGCTCATTATATACAGGTGTATCACATGCTAAATCTGATCAGTTAATTATCCCCAAACATTGCAGGAGTTAGATTTCAGGCCAATTGTTTTACTGACACCTTTGGATTTCACTGTTCTTAGAGCTTAAGAAATTTTAGAAACATATACTGTGAAAAGGGCATTTTAAAAGAGAACTATAATCCAAAAGTATCTAAAAATATGCACCAATGGTGGTAATTCCTTGCTGTACTGTTCTATCCCTTTGGATCCTATTGAGCAGCCCATTAGAAACATCTTGGAGATGCAGAAAGGAGATGCTGCTACCTTCCACCACTATGGATTTTCTCATTAGATTAGATTAGATTAGATTACAGTGTGGAAACAGGCCCTTCGGCCCAACAAGTCCACATCATTCTTCCATGGGAATGTTGCTCTCCATCCAGTATTCTGGAGCATCCCAATTGCCTATTGCTGTTTCACAAGTGTAAACAAATTGCTTTATTTCAATTCATTGAATTGGAGGTTGCTCACCAAGACAAACAGCATTTAATTGAGACTAAACAGATTGAGTGATACTAGTCAGTTGGCATTCACAACTGAAATCTTCAAAGTTTGCAGAAGCTAACCTTGACATCCTGCAGGAGGACTCGGCCTTCACGCTTATTCTGGAATTCCATCAGTTTCTCAGTGTGTTCCCGTTCCTCATGGGACTGCTCCTTGAAGAACTCAGCAAAGTGACGCAGGGCAACACCATCCCGGTCAAAGTAAGAGGACTGCAAGTGGAGATAAAGTGGGAAGCAAATCTCAATCTCATCCATGGCTCAATCAGAAAATAACCCATTCACCATATTGATTTCACTATCAGTTAGTTGAAGTTAGAGTGTGACAAAAGCAGAAAGTCATCATCACCTGTGGATTGTGGCCCAAGGAGCAGACATTACATTGCTCTTTCAGAAATTAATAATAAAAAGATTACAACCCTTGGCCTGTAACTTAGTGTGCTAGTGTAGCATAGTACTGTGAAGGTCCCAATTGGGTACAGCTGTTAGACATCTCCGCACAGAAACCCTCTTGCTCAGTGCTGGAACCACTGAGGTCATTGATCAACTGAAACTCAGAACAGAAACATATTGACTAACAGAGGTAGAAATCTCAGTCAGCTACCTCATTACCAACCTCACCTACCTGAATAACCAGTGATCTACCATCTACTTTGCACAGATGTCTGACTGTGCTATATAGATAATTCACATTTCAAGTGAATTCACCTTTCCTCATTCAGTAGTAGTGAAACAGACACAGACAGCAGCTTTGTTATTTGGGCAGCTTTTAAAAACACCATGTTTGGTTTAGAGAAAGTTTTTTGAAAAAAAGTTGGTTATAACCAGCTAAACAAATAAGATAATACCTGCCTCTGCAGTCAGGAGGGTAATCACCAGTGGCAACACTGAAGAGTGACAATAAACTGGGGACCCTTAAAGGGCCAGTTATAATTTAAGGAAGGCCTAAAATTTCAATAGTTTCAGGGTGAAGTGTGTCCAGGGAAGGTGACAAGGACAACAGTCTCTATATATAGTTTGCTCAAGCATATAACCAAGGAAATTCCTAGATGATCTGTACGGTTATTTCACAGTCTTAACTTTAAAATAGAATCCTCAAAACCACAAGGCTTACCATGGAGAGGTAAACATAGGAGGAATAGAGCTCCAGGTTGATCTGCTTGTTAACAGCATCCTCACAGTCCTTGTGGTAGTTCTGACACACTTAGGAGGCTATCTTCACTATCACGCAGACAACTCTAGAAGTGAATCTCTTTCACCCTAGCTCTTGCATTTATCCTCCTGGGATATCCTGCACACAACCAGGGAGGGGTATCACCAATGATGATTGACAATCCCTGACAGCCAATCAGGAATCACCTATGAATGTAGGCCCCCAATGAGAGAGAGGAGGTGGGTGTATTAACTGGAGCTGATCAGAGGTGTAGCTTCGAGTCAGGTCTGGATGATTGGAACAGCAGGAGGTCACTCAATCCTGCTGGGGCACTCATTCAGGTCATGGTTAGTCCTTTTAGAAGAAACAGATTTGGATGAGGAAAGATTTTAAAGTTTTCTTTTAAAAATTAAGCTCGTTGTGACCAACTGCACGCGGGGCTCAATGAAGAAGGGGAGTTAGCTTCTCAGCCTGTTGTGTTGGAAAAGGGAGAGAAAGGTGGGAGATTGGTGGTAGGGCAAGGCAATTGTAACAGGAGCAGATGGGGCAGAGACCGAAAAATGTTCCCAACACAGGGGGTGGGGTCACAGTCACAGTCTAGTGATACAGAGTGTTTAGGACTGAGATGAGGAAAAAGGTCTTCACCCAGAGAGTGGGGAGCCTGTGGAATTCTCCGTCACAGAAAACATTGAGATCATAATATTAAATGGCTTCAAGAAGAGTTAGATAAAACTCTTGGGACTAAAGAGATCAAAGTGTTAGGGGAGGGAATGGGAAGATGATACTGAGTTCGATGATCAGCCATAATCGTATGGAATGGTGGAGCAGGCCGAATGCCCTCCTCCTGTGCCATAACGATTCTGTGGATGATCTGCATCTGAACAGCGTTTCCCTGCTGCCGCCATCTCCTGACTGACCTTTCTGTGGATTGTCACCTCGCTGTGATGGAGAGCCTCGAGTGTCCCGTTGAGTCTGAGAGCGATACCTCAAGAGGTTTCCACCTCCTGGCAGGACCACCCAGGACGGTAAGGTCAGAGGGAAGGATCTCGATGAAGTGTGATGCAAATAAAATCCTCACTGGCCATCCATCCAGGCAGAAGGTATTTGTGTGCTACCCCTGAGGGTTGGTAAAGACTGCAGCAGGATGGAGATCCCCAGTCGACATTTTCTTGGCACTTGAGCTGGATCTACCTTCTGTAAAGGACTGTGTCTGTGCTGATGTGCAACAGTATTCCTATGCTAAACAATGCTCTGTACAAGGTGTCTACCCGGAGGAACTCCAACCCCTCCATAAACACACAGAATTTCCTGGGTGGACAGTCAGAATTTTACAGAAGTGGGCCATTCAGCCCATCATGTCTGTACTGGCCCCTGAAAGAGCTACCCAGCTAGTCCCAGTCTCCAGCCCTGTCTCCATAGCCCTCTAATGTCATTCCTTTTCAATATCTATCCAGCTCTCTGTTGAACCTCCTATGGAATCCACCTCTCCCACTCTCCCAGACAGCGCATTCCAAATCCTAGGAAAGAAGTTTCTCCTCATCTCACTCCGAGCTCTCTTGCTGACTAATTGTGACCCCTAGTAACTGGCATACCAGCTGGTGAAAACAGAACCTCCTCCTTCACCCTGTCAAAATTGTTCATAACTTTGAACACTTTAGTAAAGTCACCTCTTAATATTTTCTGCTCCAAGAAGAATAAGCTCAAGTTCTTTAACTTTTCCTTGTAACTAAAATCCCTCTTTCTAGTACTATTCTCATAAATCTCTTTGTGCTGTCTCCAGGGCTTTACTATCCTTCCTTGAATTAAGGTGTCCAGATCTGAACACAATACTGGTAAATGACCAATGATTTGTAGAAGTGTGGCATCATTCTCCTTCTTTGATGCCTCTTTTTAAAAATACAGGAATCTCATAAGCTTTAACAAAAGTTTCTTCTTCCCTGGCCACCTTCAGAGAATGATGTACTTGATCCATGAGGTCCCTGTGTTCCTGTACTTGTCTCAGAGTAAAATTTAGATTGTTTTATCTCTTCATGTTTCTTCCACTAAAATATATTTCTGCAGATTTCTCTGCTTTGAAATGAAATGATTGCTAACATCAAACTTTACCCAATAAAAATCTAATAATCTGTTCTGAAATCTTCAGTTCATCTGTCTATATGCATGTGTGTGTGTGTGAGGATGTAAGCTCCTGTGTGTGTATACTTGCAGTATCCTATGAAGAAGCCATTTCTGACATTATCCTGGACAGTTTAGTTTTAATTTGAAGATTATAACCCTATTCCACACCCTCGATGGCCCATTGGAAAAGAAACAGTTCCTGCGTATCAACCTGTCAAATCCATTAATCCTCTGAAAAATTTCAATTACTGCCATTCCTTAACCTTCTAACCAGAGGGACTTAGGCAAACTGTTGTCATAATTTAACCAGCTCTTTAAGTCGGAGTGTGTTCTAAAACATTCTGCACTGTACCATCTGCATCCAACATACCAGAACTGAGCAGTCTAGATGTGGTCTAACCAGAACATGACAATTTCAGAAAGAACTTTCATTCAGAGGTATTCAAACCCCTTTGTAATCAGGGCTTTTATTGAGTTCAAACATGGCAATTTGCCTTCTTGAATTCATTGCCCATTTGGTGAGCATACCCAAAATGGCATGAAGGACAGAATTCCACTCTAGCACTACTGAAGGAATGGTGATATATTTCCAAATTAGGACTGAGTGGCTTGGAAGGGAACTTTCACTTAGGACAAGGGCAGAAAATAGGTAGGAATACTACCTCGTGAAAGTGACAGGGGGCGTGGTGAGTTGTTTAATGAGCCTTTGAATTTCTACAGTATGTTATCAGATAGTGCACTCTATAGTTGTTAGTCAGTAGTGGAGGGAACTGAGTGTTTGTGGATATTGTACCAGCTCAAAACAGCCCCCTTGACTGGAAGCTGTCAAAATTCTGGTGTTAGAGTATACCTGTTGTCCTGATCCAGTCTCTAACACCCTCCAATGATCAGATGAAACCCCTTAAATGAAATCATTCAAAAGACAGTAGCTTTACTGTCCTCAAGGAGCTTATAAATGTCTGTTCTCTAAAATCAGATTCAGCACAAGTCTACATTCAGGTGAGAATACTCACTCTAGGATGGTGATTTAACAAAACCATTACCTGGAGCATCAGGTCCAATACCAAGACTCAGCAGGATGAGCTACACCAGACAGCTTGGTAAAGTCTCTAAACCAATTTCACTGGCCCATTTTACATTAGAAGACTTGAAGAGAACATTTGACCCAAAACTGCAAATGTAAAGCACAGGTTGGAGTTTCTCAGTTATATATAGAAACTAATGTTCTGGTATTTAGTTTATGCTTTTCCTTGGAATGAGAGAAGTGTTTTACATGGGAAATATGTCATTTCCCCAAAGACAAAACTACCTGCCCCATCTCAGTTTATGCTGAGAAAGTGATGCTTATTTTATGGTTTAAACAAATAAAGCAGATTCTTTATTCGCCAGCAATAATGTCTGCTACTTGAGAAACCAACGCCTGAGCTCGGTAAACTATAGCTTATCCAAGCAAGTCAACAGTGATGTGTTATGTATATGTGATTATCTCCTACAAGAATGAAGGTAATGTTGTTTATCTACTAAAGTCAAAAGGAGTCTATCCATTAAAACAAATTGGAAAGAATTCAGGTCAGGCAGCAGCAGAGAGAAAACAGTTAATGTTTCAGCTCCTGGGTGAACCTTCAGAAGGGTTTCCTCTGCACAGATTTTCCAATAATCTGTTTTGACTTACAGTTTTGTCTTTTTAAAATCCAAGCATTGCTATGGACAATACAGTTGGTGTCTAACATTTAGACAGTGGACTGAGTTCAGTGTTTAGTGAACAGAGGCTGTTCCTACAAAATTGTTCCATAAGCACGAGACTGGTGAATCAACATTACTTCCAATGCTAAAAAGCTTGGGCAGCTGTGGGATTTCCAGAGAGAATTGCTGTGTTAAAAAGCTTTAAAATACTCAGTGGATTCCAAATAAAGTAACTTACTGGGGCAGGTATTGAAGCAAGAACAAAAATCTCGATTAAATAAATCAAATGTTAAACAGCCAGAACCTTCAAGAACTTGCACAAAGTACTCCGTTCCATGGTGAACACTATTTTAATTTTGTGCAGAGCACAACCAAAGTCATCCACTAGAGTGAAGTCACCATGACCAACAAATGGAGTTGTTGAATCCCACTCAGCTCAGGGTGAGCCTGTCAAACAGGTACTCTCCCAGGCCATTCTCAGGGGCTCCCAGTCTCTTCAGGTTGGTGATGTGATCTCCCAGCTTCTTGATCATCTTCACTTGCTCATCCAAGTAGTGCCTCTCCAGGAAGTCACACAGCTGGAAGAGATAAAATTAGTCAAAATCATCAAAAAGCCACATCAGAAAGTGATGCCCCCATTACAGATGTGATCATCACGGCCATATTGTGATGAGGGAGAGGTGCACTCAGGGGGATGCCTTTGAAATTTGTAGTTTTAAACAACCTGCAGACAACAGGATGGTAATTTGATTTTCCCCTCCAGGGAATACACAAAGATAGTTTTCTACGTGGACGAAAACTAACTCACATGAGGGTCAATGTGGCCAGAGGAGAGTTTGTGCAGATCCAGCAGACTCTGGTTCACATCCTTCTCCATCTGCAGAGCTCTCTGCATTGCCTCCAGACCATTGCCCCACTCATCCTGCTCTGGCTTCTGGAGGGAGGGAAGAGGCAGATATTTCACTTTCTTACAGGTTACTTTATTTTAAAAAAGGGAATGTGGCATAGCATTATGATTAAGTGGAATTAATTACTTCAAATCTACATCAGCACAATTGGTAGCAATCGAGCCAGATAAGTTTAAATCTAGTTGCTTCAAATATTAAGTACAACTGTTTAATCTAGGAGAGATCAATCAAACCCCAACCTTGACATCCTGCAGGAAGAGTCTGCCTCCACGTTTATTCTGGAATTCCATCAGTTTCTCAGCATGTTCCCGTTCCTCATGGGACTGCTCCTTGAAGAACTCAGCAAAGTGACGCAGGGCAACATCATCCCGGTCAAAGTAAGAGGACTGCAATCAAGGACAAAAATCATTGCTGCCAACATGAAGTCTCCCAATTCCAGAGGAGGAAACACCTCCCTTGTTAAAAAAGTCACTGCAAATAATTCACCTGATTAGAGTCAAAGTGTCATTATAGCACAAAGTGATCCAATTTTACCAGGGCTAAACTAGTCCCATTTGCTTGGGTTTAGACCCTCTCTCTAAACCTTATTCATGTCCAAAGGAGTATTAGATGTTGTAGTTGTACCTGCAGCTACAATTTCCTCTGGTTGAGGATTCTGCACACAAATCCCCACTGAAAGTTGTCCTCCAGCCTTTTCAAATCTTTCCTACTCACCTTAAGCATATGCCTCCTAGTTTTGGCCTCACTGACAAAATATTTTGCATGTTCACCCTATCCATGCTGTTAGTGATTGAGCCTCTACAAGGTCATCCTCCACCTTTTATTTAGGAAGGCAAACCCTCCAATCCTGTGCATACAGTCTTTGATTTAAAACCGCTCCAATTTAATATCATTCTTATAGGTGTGTAGCCAGAACTGGAATTCCTCAAGGGAGGGGCTTCAACATCCTGTTGGAATCTCAACATGATATTCCAACTCTATACTCAAAGTAATGAAGGCAAACAATGCTAAACCGCTCTTAACCACCCTTGTATACCAATGACAACCTTCCAAGAAATTATGTACCTGAATCCTTAGGTCTCAATTCTACAATACTACCCAACACCCTATTATTCATACAAGTCCTACCCTGGTTTAAAGGACAAGGCATCACTTATCCAAATTAAACTCCATCTACCACTTCACCCAACTGAGAAAACTGATCCAGATCTTCATAATCCAATATAGTCTTCAAAAATCCACCAAGTCACCAATTGTATGGCACCCACAAACTTAGCAAACATGCCTCAAATCATTTAGGAGTAACAAGATTTGGCCCAGAACCATTCCCTGCACAATATCACGAGCCACAGGCCTGCAGTGCCAAAAGTAACACTGAATACAAGATTGGCTTGATTGGAGCCAGTTAGCAAGCTTCCTGAATGTCACATGATCTACTTCACTAATTAGTCTACATGCAGAACCTATGGGTTGAAATTCTTTCCTTGTGAATGAGGAAAGGAAAAGGGATACTTAAAAATCAAACTTAAACATTCAGGAAACCTCTTGTTACTTATGACCATTTGGAAACAAGACCCAAACTCAGTCAGGGAATCTTTCAACCCAAAACAGGCTTCTCAGCTCAGTTCAATTTGCAACAAGTTAACTGGTTAAGCACAGTCAGGTATTAGGGCTCATTGTAATACTAAGAGGGGCCCAGGTTAGTGTTTCATATGCTCTAGAGATAGGTCAATATATCTGGAGATTTGATTAGGTTATTTATTTAAGATAGTGAATCCAATTAAATTGAGCACAAACTACTTTCAGGTCATATCAATAATATGAGACAGCAATTGATTAGCAAGACCTTCTTTAAGATAAAAGAACTCCCTTCTAAACACCATAAATTGACTACAGAGAAATACTATATCTTCAATATAATGTAGCCACAGCTTTAATTCTGAAATAAACAAGCCTCACCATGGAGAGGTAAACATAGGAGGAATAGAGCTCCAGGTTGATCTGCTTGTTAACAGCATCCTCACAGTCCTTGTGGTAGTTCTGACACACTTGGGAGGCCATCTTCACTATTACCTAGACAACTCTAGAACTAAGCCTCTCTCCCACAAGCTCTTATATTTATCCTCCTTGGCCATCCTGCACTCAACCAGGAAGTGGCATCACCAATGATGATTGACAATCCCTGATAGCCAATCAGAATCTCCATGAATCCAGGCACTAAAGAACAGAGAGCAGAGACTAAGACCGAGAGCCAATCAGAGATTTGGAATACAGATGATGATTCAGATGATGATTCTGTGAAAAGGAGACCATGCAGCCTCTCAGGTCTGTCTCCCCCATTCAATTATATCAGCACGAGTCTGGCTCTTCATTTCATATCTTTGCCTTAGTTCCATATCGCATCATATTCTCAACTTATAAACTCAACAAAACAGTTTTGAAATGTTCTATTGACTTTCAGAATGTTGTGGGAGATAATGTAATTTGTGTGAAAAAATCATCAACATGATTAACATAGCTCTGATTTGAAATTATTCTCCCTTTTCTACGATTATTTTACCACAGGAAATATTTTTTCTCTAACAGTACAATTAGATCTATCCAAAGCGCCTGAATAATATTCATCCTTGAGTCTTCCACGCTCTTGCAAGGACAAGACTAGTCGATGGAAACTACACTCATAATGTAACCCCCAGCTTGGAGCTGAGATAATGCTGGTGAATCTCCGCTAACCTCCTTCAGAAACCCTATCAGAACTAAACACTGTGTTCCAAATGTGGTCTAATGAGAATTCTACACGTTGGAATATAACATGTCTGTGACAAAACCGAACATGCTCTGGTCTTTTTAATTAGGCTTTAATATCCAAGCACTGTCACAGGGTTATGACAGTACCGAGGGTGGCCGTTCAGCCCATTGTATCAGTACCAGTTCACTGAGCATTTCACCAATTGTCATTCTCCTGCACTGTCCCTGTAACCTCCATGTTCTTCTCTTTCAGATCTCAGTCTAATTCCCTTTTGAATGCTTTGATTGAACCTGCCTCCAACACACTCTCAGGCCATACATTTCAGACCCTCACTAATCGATGTGTTAAGGTTTTTTTTCTCACATCACTTCAGCTTCTTTTGCCAATTACTTTAAACCCGCACTGTCTTATTCCTGACCCTTTCCCAAACAGGAACATTGTCCTCTATTTGTTCTGTCTGGATCCCCTGTGAAATTGAAAAGCTCTTAGCCCTTTGTTCTCCAGGGAGAACAACGCCAGCTTCTCCTGTCTATCCTCACAACTGAAATTCCTCAAACCCGGAAGCATTCCAGTAAACCCCTTCCACTCTCTCTCCAAAACAATCACCTCTTTCCTCAAGTATGATGTCCAGAACTAGACACAATACTCCTTTTGAGGTCAAACTTAAGCAAGTTCAGCACAACCTCCTTGCTCTGGTGCTCTATGCCCCTATTAATAAAACTCAAGCACAGTGTGCTTCATTTACCACTCAACCGGTCTTTGCACCATTAACGACTATGCACATATGCACCATCCAAGTTCACCCACTCCTGTGCCCACTTTAGAGCTGCACCTTTTATTTTATATTGGCTCTTCATGTGCTTCCTGCCATTTTTTTCTGCATTGAACATCATCTGCTATTCCCTTGCTCGTTCCACCAAGTTGTCTACGTCCTTTTGAAAGTTCACACTATGCTGCTTCCACAAAGTGTCTTATCACATACAAATTCTGAAATTGTGCCCTTTATATCAAGGTCTAACTCATTAATTTGGACTGGAAAAAACATGGCTCCCACCTGGAAGCTGTGGAGCTCCATTACAAACCTTCCCCCCAAGTCCAAAGAACATCCATTAGCCATTACATTCTGTTTCCAGTCACTCAGCCAACTCCATATCCACGTCACTGTGCTGCCTTTTATTCCAGGAGCTTTAACATTGTTCACAAGAGTATCATGTGGCATGGTATCAAATGTCTTTTGGAGGTCCACGTAGCCCACACTGACAGCAACCCTCTTGGTTAGCTCTTCAAAAAACTCCTGCAAATTAGTGAAATGTGGTGTTCCTTTATGAGATCCATGCCAGATCTCCTCAAATGATCTGCATTTGTCCATGTGACTATTATGCAATTTTCTACTCCCATCTACAGTGCTTACTGTCACTCACCCCACAGCATCACTCTCAAAAGGGGATAGGGACTCTACTCCTTCATCGATCCCATTTAGTAATGGAATGAGAAACCTGATGCTGTAGGACAGTCCAGCTAGAAGTTATAGCCCGGTCTCAGAATTCATAACTCACTGCCCCATTACTCCCCAAACTCAAAACTATTTCTCAAACAGATTTAAATGCTCTTCCCCCCTCTCCAAATAAAACTTGTGGATTATGCTGATGTTGGGTTTCTAGTCGAGCAAAGCCAATGCTTTGCTTTCAGACCTTCACAATATTGGAGCTGAACAAGTTTGTAACTAGGACCTTGCCTTCGGAGCGTAATCCATTCCACATTCCCATGGTGTAGTCCCTGGCTGAGAGCACAGCTTTAAAACTAAATTGGAAAAGTCACCTGCATGGGAGCCAGATGGAAGTAGGAAACAGAACAAGAGGGTGAAACGCTTTGAGCCTAACTTCACTTCTTTTGTTGTTCGCATGCTAAGTCTTATTCCCAAGAAATCCTCAGATTACAGATAGGACCTAGTTTGAGTTCCCTCTGCAAACTGAGTCTGAAAGCAAGACCTTTAGTCTGATGCCGTAAGTGTTTTCACTGCTATTTCACAGATGTTGCCCGAGAAGGTGTAATGGTGGATGGAAGGAGATCTGAACAATTGATGGCTTGTCATTGTCAACTAAAAGACAAGAGCACACGTCAGTATTTGGTTGTAAGGTCGGAAAAGGAAAACAAAATGTAGCTAAGTGTCTAAATTCTTCTGGAAAAGAAAGTGGATAACATGCCACAGAATACAAAAGGTAAAGAACTAGAGGACTAACATAACATGAAGTTTTTATTAATATAACCAAAACTTCACTGAGAAATCCCTTTGCAGGAACAAATGATGCAACTTTTCCCATGGAATTGAATCAATGCACACAGAAACCATTTCAACAACTAGCCTGAGCAGGTGTTGAAGTGAGTAGAATTTATACTGTTGATATTTTCCAGTTATGTTTCCCTGGTTGGCCAGTACTCAAATCATACAAAAAAGAGATTAAAGCCAGTTCCACACATTTTATTTCCATGTAGTATGACAGTATAAATCAAAGCATTCACCAGAATTGGGTCATTATATGGAACAGTTTGTTCAATAACCCTAGTCAGTTCAGGGTGAGCCTGTCAAACAGGTACTCTCCCAGGCCATTCTCAGGGGCTCCCAGTCTGTTCAGGTTGGTGATGTGATCTCCCAGCTTCTTGATCAGCTTCACTTGCTCATCCAAGTAGTGCCTCTCCAGGAAGTCACACAGCTGGAATATGAAAGTGAGGAGCTTGTTAATGTGAAGGAGAATCTCCATGGAGTAGAATTTAAAAGAGAGACTTCCCTCAACTGTGATTCTGGAAAGCAATGACAGGGATTGATATTTGAAGCCTCACAGCACTGGGATTTACCAAACGACAAGTCACTAATTTCCCAATTAAGATTTACAAAGTACAAGAAAACAAACTGTTCTGAGGCTGCCTACTGTATATTGAAAGCCACTTGCAGGTTTGTATTTGTTACAAGCCTGCAGTAGTGTCCACTGCCACCACAACATCCCCCAATTGACCTCATCTACATCTTAGCATCAATCAATTGCCCTTGGGAAGAGAGGGCAAGACCTGATGGAGGCCAAATTAATGTGTCCTAAAGCCACAGGTTTGCCACCATTGATGCTGGCCTTGGTTTCAGAATGTGCAAGAGGAGCAGTTAGATTCTCAAATTAAAAAGTGTTGGCACAGCTGGGAAAATGGGACTTCGAGTTGACTTTGTTCAGGATCAGCAGAAAGAACCGAGCTAAAAGCAACACAAACATTCACCTCACAGCTCAGCAAGTTGGCATTTCCTAATCAACAAGTGTCAAGCCATGAAAACTTGCTTTCAATGGGATCTAAAGTCTAGAGAGATTGTACATTCAGACAAGATAGAGAGCCCATGGTGTTGGGGTAGTACATTAACAGAGAGAAGATAGTCATCTATTATTTCGCCAGGGTGCAGATAAGGGGAACATTCAGAGCATCGTCACTGGCATGTGACCCTGGGGATAGGTGAATAGTGTGAAGGGAAGAGGTCAAGCCTGTACTCGGCATACAAGAAAGGCGACCTCACTAAAACCCAGGATTCTTTTGGGGATATCACAGGGTATATGTGGTATTGGGATTTCTCCTTGAAAGTGAGTGAGCGAGCGTCCAGGACCTGAAGGCATGATCTCAGATCAGAGGTTAGACAGGAAACCCTTGGGAGTGAATCTATGGAATTCTTGGCTTCAGAGGTTGTTGTGGTTGGGTCATTAATATTAAAAAAAACACAAAGGGAATCAAGATTTAGGGGGACAGAGGCTGGAAAATAAAGTTGAGGTTTCAGATCGGCCATGATTGGCAAAGTCAGACCAGATTTGATGGGTTGAGTGGCCTACTTCTTTCTTAGAGAAGTATCGAGAAGGTGAAGCACCATTCTCAGGTAAAAGATTTGGCCTAAAGGTTGAAATGCTCAGTTGGAGATACAATTCTTGTTATTAAGATTCAAACTGAGTAATTTTCATACAACTTCAATCACATGGATAAAGCCAGCAGGAGGAACTCACATGAGGGTCCGTGTGGTCAGAGGAGAGTTTGTGCAGATCCAGCAGACTCTGGTTCACATCCTTCTCCATCTGCAGAGCTCTTTGCATTGCCTCCAGACCATTGCCCCACTCATCCTGCTCTGGCTTCTGGAGGAAGGGAAAAACATGGTGGTCACTTTCTTACAAGTGGTGTCCAATCCAGTAAAATTGGTCACGAGAAAGAGGGGCTAACAAGTATAAACTTGCCATAAACCAACAGGGTTACATTACTTCAAATCCATATGGATGGAAGTTGATTTTAAATGAATTAGATGAGACACTAAATTAATCCAACCTTGACATCCTGCAGGAGGACTCGGCCTCCACGTTTATTCTGGAATGCCATCAGTTTCTCAGCGTGTTCCCGTTCCTCATGGGACTGCTCCTTGAAGAACTCAGCAAAGTGACGCAGGGCAACATCACCCCGGTCAAAGTAAGAGGACTGCAAGTGGAGGAGAGCATCAAACAATTCACATCACATTTAAAATCATAATATGCAATTCTGTTTCAGAAGTTAAGAAAAAAGTTAAAGACTCTTATTTTAAAGTTTGATGGGCAGGTCGCACTTAGACAAGCAAGAGTGTTTACTTTAAGATGTAATTTTAAACTGAAATTATTGTCAGAGTATGCCACCCCTTGTCCTCAGGATGAGGAATTTCTTGCAGCTTCATTGCTGTTCACAGTGGAACTCACTCCAAGAGAACAGACATCGAGGAGACAGTTTACTGTCAGAAACTGACCAGTGTTTCCTCCAGTAGTGGCAGTTGTTACTGATTACTCACATTCTAGTATCATAACTAGAACACGAGAATTACATTAGTCCCTCACATTGCTAATCAATGTGATATCTTCCTGGAGCAAGGCTCACCAGGAATCTCAAAACTGCAGCTAAAAGGTGAAGAATATTAATGAGCACATGTGCAACATTGCACCAGCTATAGTCACCCTATTAGGGACTATTACTTAGATCACTAGCCAGTCAACCTGGTTGTGATGTTGATTACTTACATAGGAAGTAGCTGAGCTAGTCCAGCATTAAACCCCCACAGAAAACAGCTGCTACAAGGAGCAAGCATCGACTCGGTGTTAACTTCAACAAGAAATCCTTCACAACTCAAGTGTTGCTCTCCCAGTAATAGAGTCGAGCTTAAATCCATTCTATTAAACTGGTGAAAACCCAATTTTTCCAAATACAGTGATAAGAAATACAAGCCTCACCATGGAGAGGTAAACATAGGAGGAATAGAGCTCCAGGTTGATCTGCTTGTTAACAGCAGCCTCACAGTCCTTGTGGTAGTTCTGACACACTTGGGAGGCCATCTTCACTATTCCAGCTCACTATCACCTAGACAACTCTAGAACTGAGCCTCTGTCCCACAAGCTTTTGTATTTATCCTCCTGGAACACCCTGCATCCAACCAGGGAGAGGCATCACTGCTGATTGGCTATCGCCCATTGTCAATCAAGAATCACCCATGCATCCAGGCACCCAATGAACAACAGAGAAGGAGCTTAGGGAATGCCAATAACCCAGAGCCTTAGAATTAATCTTGAGGAGGTCATTGTTATTAGACTAATAGATTCTGACCTAACCCTCAACTTACTGCTGGTTTATGGCTGGATAAGGATGAAGTGATTTAAAAATTAAATCATCTGACCTAAACTGGCCACATGAACAGAAATGTTTTTGGGTGTTGACACTGTCCTAGTCAATGAGGATTTGAGATACAGGGAATGTCCAGTGGCCACAAGAAGCTTTGTTCAAACTGCTGGACATCACATGGCCACCCAGGTAGACAGTACAGAATGATTATAGGCTGTATCCAACGACAGCAAGTAATAGGCAAGGCAGATGGACTGTTGGCAAGTATCCCACAGGGAATGGAGTATAAAAACAGGAGGCCTTGCTATAACTATTACAATAAGGCTGCTTCTCATTGTCTGCTTGAACTACTTGCAAGTAGTATGTTCACCCAACCTAAGAAACAGTGGGACAACACTACTATTATAGGACAAGCCAAACAGAGAACAGCCAGGGAATTCCTAGAGGCATGGCACTCATCCACAGATTCAATCAATAAGCACATCGACCTGGACTCAATATACCGACCACTGCAACGGACAGCTGGAACTGACAACCGGAAGGGGCAGATTCAAACCACTACAAATGCCGGAGGAAACATCACAGAAGCCCTTCACAGGAGGCTCCCAAGCACTGAGGATGTCACCTAGACAGGGGACGAAACGTCTGCAACACAAATTCCCAGCTCGGCGAACAGAACCACAACAACGAGCACCCGAGCTACAAATCTTCTCACAAACTTTGATATTGAGCAGTTTATTTACAGTTATTATATTTCATAGTATAGATCAGGTATGGTCTGTTTTTACATGCAGAACATAGAGTCAGTACAGGTCTCCCAGTAATATAAACATGATAAAGCTTGCTCCATCCAGTCAGTCACTCTCCCCCAGGGTGAGCCTGTCAAACAGATACTCTCCTAGGCCATTCTCAGAGGCTCCCAGTCTCTTCAGGTTGGTGATGTCATCTCCCAGCTTCTTGATCATCTTCACTTGCTCATCCAAGTAGTGCCTCTCCAGGAAGTCACACAGCTGGGGAAAAAAGTATGAGGGAAACAGTAGTTCACTCAAAATAGCATTGATCTTTGTACTTCAATGGTATCAGTGCTGATATACTGACAGTTTCATTTAACCTCAGACAACACCATGATCACCTTCAGCTGAAAATTTATTCCTTGAGGAACTCACATGAGGGTCCGTGTGGCCAGAGGAGAGTTTGTGCAGATCCAGCAGACTCTGGTTCACATCCTTCTCCATCTGCAGAGCTCTCTGCATTGCCTCCAGACCATTGCCCCACTCATCCTGCTCTGACTTCTGGAGGGGAAAAACAGGTGGTATTTCACTCAATGTATTAAATAGTACACAAGGATGAATAGGTAACTCTTTCCACAAGCTTAATACACATCTCAGTTCCAGTCTAGGAGGATTAAAATACTAAATAAAAACCCAACCTTGACATCCTGCAGGAGGACTCTGCCTCCACGTTTATTCTGGAATGCCATCAGTTTCTCAGCGTGTTCCCGTTCCTCATGGGACTGCTCCTTGAAGAACTCAGCAAAGTGACGCAGGGCAACATCATCCCGGTCAAAGTAAGAGGACTGCAAGTGGAGATAAAGTGGGAAGCAAATCTCAATCAGGACCTAACCCACTCACCATCTTGATTTCACTTCCAAGAAATGGAAATTGACAGAGGGATGATAGCAGAAAGTTGTGGATTATGGCCCAAATAGCAGGCTGTTTTTAAAAGCAACTTACTGCAGATGCTGGAATCTGCAAACAAAAAGAGAAAATGCTGGAAAATTTGACAAAGGGTCAGTTAAACTCAAAACTTCAGCTCTTTTCTCTCCTTACAGATGCTGCCAGACCTGCTGAGATTTTCCAGCAGCTGTTTTTGCTCTCCCAGAAATTAAGATCAAAAACTAACTGCAATCCCTGGCCTGTATCTTAGGGAGACAGTGTGCTAGTGTGACATGGAGTAGTGAAGGTCCCAGTTGGGACAGCCATTAGACATCCCTGCACTGCAGGTTAGAAACACTTGTTCAGTGCCGGAAGCTAGTCAGGTCATTGCCCAACTAAAATAGAGGACATAAACGTGTTGACTAACAGGAGGCAGAAATCTCAGTCAGCTGCTTCATTACCAACCTCACCCACCTGAATAGCCACACTGTCCTACCATACTCTGCACACAACTAACTGGGCTGTTAAGATAATTCACACTTCAAGTGTGAAAATACAACACATTTAGTCACCTTTCCTCACATTCAGTAGCTAATAAACTCACTCCTCAGGAAGGATCACTGAGCCCAGAATGTGAAATGATTTCTCTGCATAGACACTGCCAGACCAGTGGAAGTTTAACAGCTTCTCATTTCCAGCATTTAGGTTTTTTTTCCCAAAATTTTTTTTTTTTTTAAATATTCACTTGTTCTGATCAGAGGACAACCTGGTTGATTGGGAAACTTATGCAAAAAAAAAGGGACATCTGGATTGGGGAATGTTTCATCATGCAACAGATTTAAAAACCTCAAGACTACCAGTAATAAAACAAAAAGGAGCTGAATTCAGCTCACTCCCTGCAGTCAGTTCAGTCACTCTCCCCCAGGGTGAGCCTGTCAAACAGGTACTCCCCCAGGCCATTCTCAGGGGCTCCCAGTCTCTTCAGGTTGGTGATGCGATCTCCCAGCTTCTTGATCAGCTTCACTTGCTCATCCAAGTAGTGCCTCTCCAGGAAGTCATACAGCTGGAAAGCAAGGAGGGGAACTGATTATATCCAACATCAAATGCAGTTTCCTCAGGCACTTGAATTCCCATCAGTATGTGGAGTGGACAGTTAGGTGATGTCATTGACATTACTAAAAACCCTCCAGAAAGTGCTCAGACCTTGGGAACACCAGGACCTTGGCCCACCCCAATTCAACACCTTCCACAATTTAGAAAGAGATCTTGAGGCTAAAGGGCCAGATGTCTTAACCTTTTCTTTTAAGCCAAAACCCAGATTTAAATACACCAAGAACTGATATGAGGGTCTGTGTGGTCAGAGGAATTACATCCATGTTATTTCCTTTTGCACATTGAGTGAATTCAATGCCCCTATCTACAGGATTTAGTGGGGCAAAGTTCCACAGATATGCCAATCTGGCCACTTTCTTAACTTCGTTCATTTTGGAATGTTGTTGAGAAATTTAGAACCTGTTTCAAATAGTGAAAGCTATAATCAGAGTTTAGAATTGAACCGTGGAACTTCCAATACTGGTCCTCACTGACTGTGTGCAAGGTTAGACATCCTGATGCAGTAATTGTGGAATGGAGAGAGGACCTAGGTCTATCAGCTGTTGCAGGGACTATGACACATTATGTGGATTCTTCAAGCTCTCAGACTGGCACTTTCCTGTAGTTATTGAATTAAATCATGTGTAAGGCTATAAAATGGCACCAGAAATGTCCAACCTTTTAGGTTGGATCCTGATATGACAAGTCAGTATCCTCAACCCTTCAGGCACAGTTTAATGAGTGTGTGTAGATAAGCCTTTATCTTTGCATTCAAAAAGAAAAGCCAGTCAGAGTTTAATACTATCTCTAATCAAACCATGGTTCTCCAAATCCTGTCTCTCAGAATCCTCTCCAATAATTTGCCCACCACAGACGTAAGACTGACTGGTCTGTAATTCCCAGGATTATCCCTATTCCCTTTCTTGAACAAGGGAATAACATTTGCCACCCTCCATCATCTGGTACAACTCCACTGGACAGTGGGGACCCAAAGCTCATCACCAAGGGTGCATTAATCTTTTTCCTTGCTTCCTCTAGCAACCTTGGGTATATCCTGTTTTGTGCAGGGAGCTTATCTATCCTTATGTTTTTCAAACTTTTCAGCACATCCGCCTTCGCAACATCAACCTGTTCTCGCATATCAGTCTGTTTCACGATGTCCTCCGCAACATCAAATTCCCACTCAGTTTTAAATACTGAAACAATGTATTCATTAAGGACATCCCCTACTTCCACTGACTCCAAGTGCAAGTTCCCTCTGCTATCTGATCAGCCTTACCCTCACACTGGCTATCCTCTTGTTCCTCAAGTGTCGAATGCCTTAGGGCTTTTCCTTAATCCTACCCACGAAAGCTTTCTCTTTGCCCCTCCTAGCTCTTCCTTCAGCTCTTTCCTGGCATCCTTGTAGCCCACTAAAACCCTGTCTGATCCTTGCCTCCTCAAACATAAGCTTCCTTCTTCCTCTTGATAAGATGGGGTGGCCCAATGGCTCAGTGGTCAGCACTGCTGCCGCACAGCACCAGGGCTTGATTCCTGCGTGGAGTTTGCATATTCCCTCAGTGTCTGCGTTGGTTTCCTCCCACAGTCCAAAGATGTGCAGGTAGGTGAATTGGTTATGCTAAATTACCCATGGAGTTATATGCATTAGTCAGGAGTAAATTGGGGGAATAGGTCTGGGTTACTCTTTAGAAGGTTGGTGTGAACTAGTTGGGCTGAAGGGCCTGTTTCCACACTGTAGGGAACTTAGTCTAATCTATTGTCACCAGAGTTTCATTCAATCTACTAAGTGTGAAGTGATTCACTTTGGAAGGTCAAAATTGAATGCAGAATATAGGGTTAAATGCAGGATTCTTGGCAATGTGGAGGGATCAATCAGGTTCATGTCCAAAGATCCCTCAAATTTGCAACCCAAGTCAATAGGGTTATTAAGGCAGCATATGGTATGTTGGCTTTCATGAACAGAGGATTACAGAGGATTGAGTTTAAGAACTGTGAGGTTGTGCTGCAACTCTATAGAGCACTGGTTAGACCACACTTGGAATATTGCGTTCAGTTCTGATCTCCTCATTATCAGAAGGCTGTAGAAGCTTTAGAGAGGGTGCAGAGGAGATTTACCAAGATACTGCCTGGACTGGAGGCAGTGAGGGAAGCTAGGGCTTTTCTCAGAGAAAAAGGATGAGAAGTGACTTTATAGAGATGTACAAGATTTAGAGGCACAGACCCCCCCCAGGTGGAAATGGCTATTGCAGGCTGGATAACATTAAAGGTGTTTGGAAGAAGGATTGGGGTGTTCTTTGTAGGGTGGTAGGTGTATGGAATGCACTGCTATCAGTGATAATATCTCTGATGCTACTAGGAACATTTAATGGAGTCTTGGATAGGCACATAGAAGTTAGTAGAATGAAAGGCCAGCACAACATTGAGGGCCAAATGGCCTGTATGGTTCTATGTTCTAATATTGTGATGTCAGAGCAGAACATTCGTGTGAAGGCTTGCTCTCATTTAGTGATGCAGGGAGTTGAGAAGCTAGTTTTGAATTTGAAGAACCACACCAGCTGATATTTGATCGGTGAGAGCTGGACATGTAGGAAAGCTATTAGAGAACAATGCCACTGGTACGTCCACCTAGGACTACATTTAATCTTTCCCTTGAAGGAAAAGCTTTTGGTAGCTAAGTGTTCAGGTTGTCCAAATGCCTGTACTGCATTATACTGGAGAAAATTTACTTCATAAGCCTAGGTCAGTGTACATAGCATGTGATGTGGGCAGAAGAGTTTGCTGCCAGGGGAAGTAATGGGACCAGATTTAACTAGTGATCTAGATCACTAATGACAGGCATTTCACAACACAGACTAACTCAATCCAAGTGGTTTATTTACAGTTGGTAAATTTCATGATCAATCCAGAACAATTAACTGCTTCCACAACAGTGCTTCACTCTAGATCACATACAAAAAACCAAAATTTTCTCCCTGCAGTCAGTTCAGTCACTCTCCCCCAGGGTGAGCCTGTCAAACAGGTACTCTCCCAGGCCATTCTCAGGGGCTCCCAGTCTCTTCAGGTTGGTGATGTGATCTCCCAGCTTCTTGATCATCTTCACTTGCTCATCCAAGTAGTGCCTCTCCAGGAAGTCGCACAGCTGGATGAGAAAAAAATAAGACAGGGTATTGAGGAACTTGTGCACTCCATTTGAAATGAAGTTGGTGCCATCATGTAAAATTTCTACATGAATTGCAGCTTCATGTGCTTCCTAATACATGGATCCATATTCTGACCCCCACCCTCCTGTTAGACAGGTACATTAGTTGTCAGCTTAATTAGATTTGAGCCAGTTTTCCAAAATGTTATTGAAATCAGAGGAACTCACATGAGGGTCAGTGTGACCAGAGGAGAGTTTGTGCAGATCCAGCAGACTCTGGTTCACATCCTTCTCCATCTGCAGAGCTCTCTGCATTGCCTCCAGACCATTGCCCCACTCATCTTGCTCTGGCTTCTGGAAGAGTGAAAGAGACAGATGCTTCTATGAACTAGCATGTCAATAGTTACAGCATTGAACCAATGGAATCAATGGTTTCAAACATTTGTTGCCACAAGATCCAGTGAAGCTGTTTAGAGGTATAACTAAACCCAACCTGGACATCCTGCAGGAGGACTCGGCCTCCACGTTTATTCTGGAATGCCATCAGTTTCTCAGCGTGTTCCCGTTCCTCATGGGCCTGTTCCTTGAAGAACTCAGCAAAGTGACGCAGGGCAACATCATCCCGGTCAAAGAAAGAGGACTGGGGGAAGGGAACAAAACAGGATTCATTATTTCAAATTTCAAGATACAGTTAAAAGATTCAATGCAGTGGAGGCTTTT
Organism: Chiloscyllium plagiosum; assembly: GCF_004010195.1. Lineage (NCBI taxonomy): Eukaryota > Metazoa > Chordata > Chondrichthyes > Orectolobiformes > Hemiscylliidae > Chiloscyllium > Chiloscyllium plagiosum. The sequence continues at coordinate 4,627,436 of NC_057748.1, forward strand.
CCAGAACCCAATATACTTGTTGCTTGAACAGGGAACAGCACCAATTGTTAGGTTCAGTCAGCAAGTTAGTTAACTTAAAATTTCACATCAGAAATAAAATTAGAAAGCAGTGTCTTTAGCACATCCTTAAGCTACATGCTCCTATCCATTTCTCAGGATTATTTTCAGAAGGTAGGTTCCACCATTTTAATTCCAGGTTCTCTACAGTGTAGCCCTAAATATTGATACAGCAGTGAACAGGACCTCAAGCAACAGATCAATCCTTCACCTGCAGTGAGAAGTTACAAGTGACTTGTTAGAAACCCGACTTTTCTTCCTGGAATTTTAGAAAAGGGTTATGAACTAGGTTACTTTTTAGTCTATCAGGCAACAACTGAAGGTAAACAGATCAGACAAGTTTATTCAGGAAGCCAGACTTGAAAGTTTAGGGATGGGTGGTTCTGGTCAAAGTCCTGCAGACATGTACTTGGTGATCACATTGGTTCACTTCTGCAACCTGTTGTAAACAATGACACCAGTACCTAGAAATTGGTTCCAGCAAGTCTGGAAAGACCCATGGTCAAATGCTCATCTTGGTAACTAGGATCTCATGGAAAGGAGCCTGTCAAGGAGGGGGCCGGAGTCAGAATTGGTTTGATAGAAAAGTTTCCTCGAAAAAAAGGTTGCAGCAAAGATTTGAAAACTCCCTGTCTAACTTCCCATGAGCAGTTTTTGGGACACTCAGTATAGAGCAACCAAAGTTACAAGTATTACTGCTTTCAAGTGAATGGAAGCAGATCAAGAAACTATTTAGGCCTATAAACAAATAATCTGGTCAGTTTTGTTACTTTTGTTTTCTTATTGGAAAGTGGTAATTAGGTCTAGAATCAAAAAAACATTTTTGGATGTGATATAGATTAATTTAAATACACTAGTTTTTAGTCTGCTAAAGTTACCTGTACTGTTAGGTAAACTAAGTCTTTGGAGATTAGACTGTCTGGGAACTGCTATTCAAAACATCTGGTTATAAACCACTAGAGTCAATTGAGGGTCTTGCTATGTAACAAATTCCAAGGCAGAAAAGCTGATAAATGAACTAAGTTAGTCTCCAAGGTCATTACAACACCAACATTGTCAGAAGCAAAGCTCAGACACAACCAGGTTGGGCTTCATCAGCTTTAGTTAGTTCAAAAGGTACTAAATCCAACCAGCCAGCCATTCAGAAATGTTATCACATCTCCAGAGCAGATAAGCTTTATACCTTTGAGCCAGAAGGTTTGTATATATTAACACACCTTAACAGCCCTTGTTATTTTAAGCAACCACATGTCCTGGCAGAGTGTGATATTTCAGCCAAGACCTTCTATTCCAGAGGAACAAGCACAACCACTACATCACAAGACTTCCTGCCCAGCTGGTTTGAGATCTCCTAGTCAACTAGTTCATAGGTGACAACAACAAATCCTCTGAAGGATATGGGACATGAACAATTTGAAACCTCCAGTCAGCTGTTACAATATATGCCACTCACTCAACAATTAAGCAGCACTGGAACTGACTAACACTCCATAGGAAAGCCACCTATTCCCAGGATAGAAAACCAATCTAATTTCAGGCCACATCATTAAACTCACAAAGAGCTAACTTTTTTAAAATCAATTCTCAGGAACACTAAACTCACCATGGAGAGGTAAACATAGGAAGAATAGAGCTCCAGGTTGATCTGCTTGTTAACAGCATCCTCACAGTCCTTATGGTAGTTCTGACACACTTGGGATGCCATCTTCACTATTCCTACTCACTATCACCTAGACAACTCTAGAACTGAGCCACTCTCCCACAAGCTCTTGTATTTATCCTCCTGGGTCACCCTTCACCCAACCAGAGAATGACATCACCAATTATGATTGACATTCCCTGATAGCCAATTGAGAATCACCTTTCAATCCAGGCACCAATGACAAGGGAGATGGGGCTATGGGACCGGTGAAGAGACCCAGGGCCAATCAGAGATTGGAATACAGAGAGGTTTGGGAAATTAGTCTTGATGATGCAATTGCTTTTGGAGTGATAAATCCTCAACACACTGCAAACTAAGTAGCTGTTTGGAGTTGGATATATGTGTAGTGGTACTATCTATGCCTATAAGATTAGAAAATGTTGTGTTTGAGTCTTAATGTTCCTAGAACTGGCTGCTCAGTAATATCTATAATGGGACAAGAATTGATTGATTTAAAAATGGTAACTTTAGTGAAGCACTTTTTCAGCACCTGACACAATCTGGTTCTTTTTGCCTCTGCTGTTTCTCTAATATTCCAAGTGTTCACAACTAGTTTCATTGTAGAAGATTGAAAAGGGACCTAAAGGGCAGTTTTTTCACACAGAGGTGCTGCGAGCATGGAATGAGCTGCCAGAGGAAGTGATAGAGGTGGATATAATTACAGCATTTAAAAGACATTTGGAGAGGTACATGAATATGAAACGTTTACAAGGTGTGACAATACTATGGCTTTAAAAGATGTATTTTGGCCTTTTTTTTTAAGTGAAGAAAGGTTGAGACAGAGGTGCCAAGCAGTCTACCAGAACCATTAAAATAAGCAGCTTTTTTTTTGATGTTGGAACAATAGAAACAGCCTGAACGAGTTGGGTCAAGCACTCACAGAATCAGAATTTTTAGATTTAATTTTCAGCGGTTGCTGTGGTCTTGAAGCTGAAGGTGGAAATCCGTTTCTTCTCTCTCTGTTACAGTTAAAAGCTACGGTTCTCTTTCTGCTGCTAAAATTGTGTATGAGGCAATCTATTTTACTGAACTTGCCTTTGCTTATTTTGTTTATATTTTAATTGTTGTGTAAAAATCAAGTGTGTTTTACTTAAATGCGGTCATTTGAATTGTATCTAAAATGCAATGCCTTACACTTACACTTAAAATTAACAAAAAATAGGGTCCAGATTACCTCATTAATATATAATATGGTCCATGACAAGGGTTATGGGCCAAATGCAGGAAAATGGGACTAGTTCAGTTTGAGATACCTTGTTGGCATGGATGAGTTGGATCGAAGCATCTGTTTCCGTGCTGTATGACTTTATGTGGTTCAGTCCTGGATTAGGTGATGAGATGTGTTCCCCTGGATTAAACTCTGGGTTAGTTGGGCCAGATTGGGGGTGGGGGTAAGCCTGTGATTGGCAGCAGGAACCACCATCTAGGCACACCCTCCTGGGACACCAATGGGCACGGCTGACCCGCACAAACAGAACATGTATCAGAGATTGACACATGTCCTTGTCAAAATGGATCTGAGATACAGGGAATATCGCAATGGACTTTATCCAAACTGATGGACATCACGCGGTCGCTGAATGCACACCAGAGACTTTGATGAACGACTGTGGTGACTGGCTCTGTGGGAATAGATGCTGTTCCTGGTTTACTCCATGGCTGTCCATCTAACATAAACCATAGAGAGTCCCCTGTTCTTCTTGAGTCAGATATCTGAAGTTTATTTACAACACTAAACATTAATAACGATACACTGCTATAATATCATGATACAACATTGAAGGCGAGGTTGAGATAATCTTTCTGCCATGTGTCTCTGCAGATAACTCCTGATTGGTGGCAAATATTAGAACATATGGGCAGAAAAAGTTAAAGAAACTGAGAAACCTTTGTAAGTCATTTCTATCTTGTGATGTAGGCATCTTTTGTACATCTTTTATTTTGGCAGGATGAGGTCTAATACCAGCTCAGTAGATTCAACCAACTAAATTGATTTGGCTGAAATTAATTTGACAGTTTGTACTGTTCAAAACAAGGCCATAATTCCTTGCTACTGTCGTGAGTTGATGAAGGTTTGTGTTTTGCTAAAGTCTAGTTCTTCCAAGAATAGTATCTACAAGACATATATCATGACAGGTTCTAAATGATGCGGTCCTTCTATTGGCTGTCCTGGCTGACAAACTGTTCTGGACTTCATTAGCATGGTTTCTTGCTTTGCCCTTCACACACAGTTGGGTTACAACTTGGACTTCTCACAGATTTGAGCTCAATCTGCTCACGTAGAACACAACTTGCACATATCTTTTAAAGGATGGGCACTGCTTTGGTGGGTGAGACAAGCCACATCTGATTCAAAGTTTGGTGGAGTTGTTCTACTAGCAGATGTTACTGGCTTGTCAGAATAGCTTTGAACTTGCTACCTTCACCTAGCTGTGCATTAATGGTACATTCTTAATGTTCGCCTAGAAGTGTTCGAAAAGGAGTCGATAGATGTATGGATAATGGCAAATTCCAAAACTCTTGCAACTAAATCAGCTTCAGTGAAATCACTTCTTATAGCTCTCCTTCAAGCTCGAACTACAAACTGGCCCATCAATGCCCCTGGCCAGTGGCAGTATATATCAGAAATGCCAGAGGATGTTATCCTTCCCAACCCTGCAGTACCCAAAGCCAGAACAGGTTTTACTACATACTATTGTCAGTTAACCACTGATCCAAAATGTAAGATTGATTTTTTCTTATTCCAACAAACTCTGACAGAACATCAATGGTGTGCCAATCCTTGGTTTATATTGTTGCTTTCCATCCTTTTGATCTTTAGATGGCAGCGTATTTTGCTTTCCTGTATTTTTGTTGGCTTTGCTGCTGATGGCATCTATACCAAAAGTATGATTATATGGTAACAGCTCCTGTTTGCTGTCCCTTCCTTTGTTCTTTGAGAAAGAATGACTATTCTAAAGAGTAAGTGTTTGACTCCACCACAAGCTTGTTTGAATAAGTCTCCTGCTGCTCTGAGTTCCCTCTAAGGCAGAGGAGGGGTATTATATAGCAGACAGACCCTATGGTCTAACTCCTCCATGCTGAGCAGATGTCCCAAGTTAACCTAGTCCCATTTGCCAGTATTTGGCCCATATCCCTTTGGACAATTCCTGCTCATACCAACCCAGCTGCCTTTTAAATGTGGTGATTAACCCAACCTCCACCACTTCCTCTGGCAGCTCATTCCACCCTCTGACAAAGCTGCCCTTAGGTCCCTTTTAGTCTTCCCTCCCCCCCTCACCTTAAACTGATGCTCTAGTTTTGGGCTCTACTACCCTGGGAAATAAGTGACTTGACTATTCATCTTAACCATGCCCTTCATGATTTTAAGAAGGTCACCCCACAGCCTCTGCTCTGGGACATAACTTCAGCCTATTCAGGCTCTCCCTACCATTCAAAACCCTGACAACATTTGTAAAATCTTCTGAACCTTTTAAAGTTTAAAAACCACAGTATCTTTCCTACAGCAGGGAGACTAGAATTAAATTATACCACTTTTGGAATACTGCTGTGTCATGTACAACCGCACAGCCCGACTCCTCTGTTCAATGTACTGAGCAATGAAAAGAGGCAATCTTCACTGTCTGACTCTTTCAAGGAAGAAACAGCAACTTGCACCCTCTAGGTCTGACTAGATTCTCCAGGGCCCTACCATTAGGTGATACAACTATTGGATTTGTCCAGTTTAATCTCACCCAGATTTAACATTTGCTCTCACCTAAAATGCACACCAATAGCTGGCCTACTTGAATAGGCTTTGCAGCGCACACAGTCATAGCAATCCTATCTCTGGGCTGGGTTCAAGTTCCACCTGCTCTAGGAGGTGGAATAATATCTGCACAAGCTGGTTTGTAAATCAAAAGCGAAAAGCAAAATTTCCAATCCAAAATTCATACTCCAATTCCTGGATTTGGGGACCCAGTTACTTGAATTTTTCCCAGCTTTCCCCAATACCTCAGGTTTCACTGACTTACAATCCCCCCAACTCAATTGGTCCTTTTGAGAATATTTGGTCCACAAGCCATTCCTAACCCTTCACTGAAAAATGTTCCTTCCTTTAGGGCATTGTGGGTCCATCCAAGGTAGATGGTAGAATCCAGCAGCTCACCACCTTCCCAAGGGCAACTAGGGACCAGCAATTGTCAGGATGAACAGTGAAACCCACATCCCAGTGTGGCAATGTCTTAGAACAGAATGATCACAAGCTGCTGCACAGCTTCTAGCTAGTGGTAATCCAGAAAATAAGACAAAACCTAGTCCAATATGGAGCAGTTTATTCACACTTAGTACAGGACAGTGAGTTGCTTCTACAGAGTCTCTACAGGGCTCCCATTTTATACATATCACAAGCAGCTCACTCCCTGCAGTCAGTTCAGTCACTCTCCCCCAGGGTGAGCCTGTCAAACAGGTACTCTCCCAGGCCATTCTCAGGGGCTCCCAGTCTCTTCAGGTTGGTGATGTGATCTCCCAGCTTCTTGATCATCTTCACTTGCTCATCCAAGTAGTGCCTCTCCAGGAAGTCGCACAGCTGAGGAAAAAGGGAAAGGAGGTTTTTGATAACAGTTTGAGTTATCACTCACTTGGAACAAGAACAGCTTGATATGGATGCTGGTCTAGTGCAGGTGTTATACAATCAGACTGAATCCCAACAGGAATAATTAATTGTTGGTGTTTAGTCAGCCACAACAGCCCTCAAGGGGATGGCTGTCAGATCAAAGCAAGACCTTTCATCAAAAGGCTATTGATGAGCCTCAAGCTGCCACACCAACGTCACCAAAAGCCCACACTGTCAACTCACATGAGGGTCTGTGTGGCCAGAGGAGAGTTTGTGCAGATCCAGCAGACTCTGGTTCACATCCTTCTCCATCTGCAGAGCTCTCTGCATTGCCTCCAGACCATTGCCCCACTCATCCTGCTCTGGCTTCTGGAGGGAAAGGATTGAAACAACATGTAAAGAAACAGGCACAAGGCAATAAAGCCATGTCATCAGGAACCATACAGATTTTAGAATCAAGAACAGGCCAATCAGCCCATTGACCTGGCTGCAGTGGATAGCAGAGCAATCAAGTGGAGCTTAATTCAATTGTAGAACATCCAATAAATAATGGTTCATGGCTTAGTTTCTGAAAAGTAGTAATCTACACAATATTAAATCTGGTGCTGTTTGGGAGGACTTTCACAGGATCCTGGCCCTCATGTCTTCCTCTGCTCAATCTGAGGGAAGGTTTTAGAAAAAGCAATCTATTTTTAGTCCCTCCCATCAGGGAGGGACACCCTTTCAAATTTTAATCCAGTTAAGTGCACTCATGAACTGAGTAAATACAGTTAACTCAAGTGCTTAGAAAAGACTTGACTCAAACCACACATTCCATCAAACCGAACCTTGACATCCTGCAGGAGGACTCTGCCTCCACGTTTATTCTGGAATGCCATCAGTTTCTCAGCATGTTCCCGTTCCTCATGGGACTGTTCCTTGAAGAACTCAGCAAAGTGACGCAGGGCAACATCATCCCGGTCAAAGTAAGAGAACTACAGATGGGTGAAAAAGGAAAGAAAGTGAGGTCAGTCATCATCTATTGAGAATTTGATGACAATACTAGTGGGTAACTTAACTATAAATATAGTTTGTTTCCAATTAAGAATGTGTTTTTGCCAAGTAACTGATTCTTTGTCATGTTGGCAATTCTGAAGTACTCAAGCAACCTACAGGATTCAGCTAGGTGGTGAAATGGTAGCCATACTTTAAGTTCAAATGTTTGAAGATTGAGAACATCACTTCAACAGGGAGGCTTGTGTTCTATGGTAAGGTTGGGACCTTTCTCCAATTGGAGTGAAGGAGGTGGGGTGACAGTGCTGGGTGACCTGAGAGGCCAATCAACTCAGTGCAGATAATGGGAATAGTGGCTGTCTTTTCTCATGCCAGTGGAGTCTAAAACAGAGGGCACAAGTTCAAGGTGAGGGGAATGATTTACTAGGGACCTGAGAAGGTAGTGTGTATGTAGAATGAGCTGCCAGTTGAAGCTACATTTAAGAAATTTGGGTAGTTAGATGAATAGGAAAGGTTTACAGGGAAATGGGCAAAATTCAGGCAAATGGGGCTAGTTCAGTTTGGGAAACTGTTGGCATAAACAATTTGGCGCATGATCATTGTTTAGATAGAATCTTGTAAAAAGAGCCAAGAACAATCTTATGCTCAACATTAACTGGTTAGCTCATAGCAAGAACAAGACAGGACTTTAAGCATTATTCAGTTAGAAGTGATAAAACCCAATCAGAACCAATATCAGTTACAACATTAAAATTGGATTCCTTTCCAGTTGGCTAAGTTTATGACTTGTACTACTTCGGTTATTGGAAGTGTGCTTAGAGGTCAGTTCCTGGGAATTTCTATAAACACCAAGCAGGAATAATATTTAATAATTCCCTGAAAAGTGTTATGGCAATATCCTGAAACCAATTCCTTGACCTAGAGAAAGCCTATTATTTCAACATGGTGTTGCCCATTTATACATTGAAATATTGGGACTGTTCTTCATGGAGATTAGGTAGATTTTCAAAACAAAATCTAGTATGTGCTGGATAGATTAATGTAGAAGCTGCTCCACTCAAGTGGGCATTAGTTTGAAAGTAATATTCAAAAGAAATAAGGGTTAAGTACAGAAAACCTTAGGTTGTTATGAAATGTACTACCTGCAGGGGTTGGGGGCACATTCAGGAGGGCATCAGATTATTATTTGGATTAAAAAATCTTGTGCAAGGTGGGTAGGGGGAAAGCAAGAGGTGGAGCTAGGAAATGCTGCTCTGTACTTTAACAGTACAGAAAGGCTCATCAGCCCATGATATTGTGCTCTGAGATTCAATTTCAATGACATTTGCAATTTCCTGTTTCTAGGTACATTTAATGTCAGGAAGCAGGGATATGGTGCTATTCTTTCATAAATAGCATAGACAAGTGGAAGACTGATAGCCCTGCACAGATCCCAGGGTGGGGAAAACATGGGACAAACTCTTTCTGCGAGGTAAGAGTGTACACATTCTTAGATGGGCAGCAAGTCTCAATCTGGAGGAACCTCTGGTGTTGTTGGAATCGGATGATCCACTACATTATGAAAGTGTCATGATGGGCTTGGAGCTTACAAATGAAAGCAACAAGGGTCAGGTTTGAGTCTGTGGTGTCCAATGATAAGCCACAGAGTTGGGAGATTAAAGTGGAAGGTTTTACATCTTCAGTGTAAGCAAACAGTAGAAAAACAGAACAGAATTCAAAATTGGCAGCTCACTATACAATCCAATATCCTGCCTTTAAAAGATAATTGATTAGTCTAATGAAGGTGGAGTGCACCAAAAATCTCCTTCCTAAAACACCTTAGCAGGTGAGTAAGTGGCAGAAGAAGAAAACAATGACTTTTGTACTAACAAACTCATTCAGCATTCAATTTACAGCTAACTATCTTTTCCTTAGAGTTAATTAGTGGCAGATGAAGAGTCTCCCAAGTAACTTGGAGTTATCACATCATCGAATGCCTTTTTATATCAGGAAATTTCAGTAGATTTACTACTGGAGTAGGGAATCGGGGGGGGGGGGGGGAAGAACATAACAGGAAGTGCATTAAGCTTAAGAAAAACAAAAGCAAAATGGGATCATTCACACTGAAGGCATTGAACTCAACAAGGCAACCATTCAGTGCCTAGTCTGGAGAGGAGGGTAATTCACTGGAGCAGTGCAGGACACTGGTGCTAAAGTGGTTACCTACAGGAAGGTCAAGGGGTTATGCTTGCACACAGACTAAAGAGTCATTGAGTTTCAAAACAAGAGTTTACTCTCCCTCCACAGATACTGCCTGACCCACTGATTTCCAGTACTGATTCTAACATTTGCAATAGTTTGCTCCCTCCTTCCAGGGAATGGTTGAACAGGTTTACACATTTAAAAATAACTAGGATGTTAAAAACCTCAACCTAGTTTGAAACTTAAACACTTGAGAACATAGCAATTACAGAGTAGGGGTCTGACTTATCATTTTCACTGTACAGGTTATTCTGCTACACACATTATCAAGTTTACTGTAACAATTCAATTGAGGACACTTTAAGAGTGTTTAGAAAAAAAATGGCATTTGCATAAGTTACATCATAAACACTAAGCACTGTTTCTAAAAAGCAAGTTTTTAATACAACAGGGTTGCACAAGAATACAACCATCATAGGGGAATAACTTGCATCTAGTCACTACCAAAGGCCACAGAAGCGCACCCTCAACCAATCCATTGGTATAAAGACACTATCTGCTCAGATTAAGGAGTAATCTTCATTTTAAAGTAAAATCCAAACATGCAAGCCTCACCATGGAGAGGTAAACATAGGAGGAAAAGAGCTCCAGGTTGATCTGCTTGTTAACAGCAGCCTCACAGTCCTTGTGGTAGTTCTGACACACTTGGGAGGCCATCTTCACTATTCCTACTCACTATCACCCAGACAACTCTAAAACTGAATCATTCCCCCACAAGCTCTTGTATTTATCCTCCTGGGACATCCTGCACCCAATCAGGGAGAGATATCACCAATGATTGATAATCCCTGATAGCCAATCAGGAATCTCCCATCAATCCAAGCACTAATTTAACATAGGGAGTATGTAACAGCCTGAGCCAATCAGAGCAGTGAAAAACAAGTAGCCTCCCATAATTTGGACCACAGAAACAGGAAGAGGCCATTCAACCCCTCAAGTCTATTTCACCATTCAATTCGATCTTGGTTGGTTTGTATTTTAACTCTGTGTAACCAATCTTTCTTCCAAATCCCGTTACTCCCTTACTTAACAAATGGTCACCAATGTCAGTTTGAAGTGTTCAATTAAGATTTTGAGAGAGTGATGTCCAGATTCATGGTATTCTGTGTGTGAAGAAGGAAATGAAACCCCTGTGCTCTACTCCTTCACTAATGTCATTTCTAAACATGACTGTCAGGCCCTTGTACAGATCCTGGGAAAGATTGATATAGTTTTGCTATTTGAAGAGATAGCCATTAGTTCTCCTCTATCTCCTACACCTTGACCAATTCCAAACCATTTCTGAAGGTTTCCTCCAATCCCACATGCTTCACTTTCTTAGAATGAAGTTATGGACTCTTGTCTGCAATGGCATTTAGTTGCTGTGACTTTCCCCAAGTTGAGACTAATAGAATTCTCTAAATCAGAGTTTCCCAATATATCTCAAGAAATTCAATCCTGGAGACAATGTGGAGTACAATTGCATTAGTGTTCTCCCATCTCTAGATAAACTGATACATCTCTCATCAGATCCAGAAGAGGTCAGTGCAAATGTTGAGATTATTTTGAAAGGTATTTGAAGACAAGATTTAACACTTGAAAGTTGGAGAGTCTCAGGATGTAACCTGACTCTTTCTGCATTTATTCATCCTGGCCCTTGGAGAGAACAGGTGCAGGTAATAGTGCTCCACATTTGGTAACTCTTGTGAGGGACATCTTAACGTGATCAATGCTTGGCCACATAAACAGGTCAAAACAAAACCTCATCATTTTGTGAGCAGACGAAAGAACAGGAGACAGTCAGCCATTTGACCACTGCAACTGGCTTCACCGTGCGACAAGACCACATCTAATGTGGTTACAACTACGATAGTATTTGTAAATTACCGAGAGGGAGAAAAAGGTAGAGATCTCAAGTGGGGCCATGAGTTAAAATTGAGGGAATTGCAAGTTCCAAGGCAGCAATGGAATTGGTGGTGTAACAGCTGTATCCCTGCTCTGAGACAATTTAAACCTCAAAACAAAGGTGATGACAGGGAAGAGCTTGGGAAGCATTGGAGGGAGGAAATAACTGGAGGATTTCCATCCAGCACCTACATTCAACTCCTGCACAAGAGTATGTCAGCCCACCAAGCACATGGAGAACTGCATTTTCAATAATCCAGTAGAATTGTGGAATGATTGTTAAGTTTCTGGTTCCTGTGAACTCAAAACACTGACCTCAGCCCACCTACTTCTGTTGACCTTTCACCTCTGCTATGAAGAGTCTACCTCAATCATTTGACACTTTCAATTCCTCAAGCGGCAAAAAAAAAAAAGAGTTTGATGAGGATAGCATAGAGGGATCATTACATTCAATCTAACCCTGTTCTGGGAGAGGCTGATAGGGATAGAACTAAGTGTTTTCTTACCAAGAAAAAAAAAGCAAAGCACAAGTGACTTTCACTTCAATAAAGGCAACTCCACTTTTATCCAGCATTATGCTGGACCTGTCCTGGGAATGTTTGGTAGAAAGTGTCCCAGCAGCTTTTTCTTAGCAGGAGTAGAGGGAGCTCCATCCTCTATCTAACCCCATACTTAGCTCAGTGACATGTTTCATAACATTGTATGTTAACCCAAGCCGATTTAGACCATGATCCTAAAAACATCCCATTGCAATATAAAAAACACACTTTGATGCTGCAAAATTTGAGATCAACAAATGCAGAATTGGTAATTTTTCCTTAAACCCCCCCCTGCTTGAGTTTAGTTCAGAACAGCCACTAACACAATCACAGGAAACAGTGTTAGGTCAGGAAGGCCAAAAGCTGTTAAAGATTCCATGAATGCAATTTATACAGCTAGCAATCCTGGATCTGGATCCATTGCCAGGTACTGAACTACACAGCCATAAGTGTTTCAGATATTTATTTCCATATCCAGCAAGACAAAGCAGAACAGTTTACACTTCAACTTTGTGTTCAGTAGTAGGTGTTCCAAGTCCCACTCAGCTCAGGGTGAGCCTGTCAAACAGGTACTCTCCCAGGCCATTCTCAGGGGCTCCCAGTCTCTTCAGGTTGGTGAGGTCATCTCCCAGCTTCTTGATCATCTTCACTTGCTCATCCAAGTAGTGTCTCTCCAGGAAGTCACACAGCTGGAAGGAGGAGGGAGAGAGAGTGTATTTATTTCAGACAGACTTGATTGAATTAGTTTTAATTTTAGTTCCTGCTGGTTATGGGTACAACAGCTGGCTATCTACAAGAACAGGCTAAAACTGCCTCCTTAGCTATGCTAAAGGCAGAGCAAACTAAACTTGCAAGTGTCAAGCTAATTCTAACTAGGAATAAATCCCATAGTTATTTACAACACAAACTCAAAATACCAACATGAATCAGATGATTGTTAACAGTTAACAAATGGCATTTACTCCAAAACAAGTCTACACAGCCCTCGACCAACATGGACTGCAGGGCAGATTCCAATATCGCTTTCAACACCACTGAAAATTCATCCATCAAGAACTCACATGAGGGTCAGTGTGGCCAGAGGAGAGTTTGTGCAGATCCAGCAGACTCTGGTTCACATCCTTCTCCATCTGTAGAGCTCTCTGCATTGCCTCCAGACCATTGCCCCACTCATCCTGCTCTGGCTTCTGGAGCAAGAGAAGAGAAGGCAGATGCTTCACTCAATGTGAAAAGGGAACCGAAGTGCAATGGAAATAAGTGAAAGGTAGTGAGTGTGCCATGTAGCATTACGCCAAAGGAATTTATGCTTCAAACATGTTAGTACTGTTTGTGGTGATGTAGGATGATAGACCAACCTTGACATCCTGCAAGAGGACGCGGCCTCCACGTTTATTCTGGAATTCCATCAGTTTCTCAGCATGTTCCTGTTCCTCATGGGACTGCTCCTTGAAGAACTCAGCAAAGTGACGCAGGGCAACATCATCCCGGTCAAAGTAAGAGGACTGAGGTGGGGGGGGGGAAGAGAACAGAAGAGGGTAGAGTCAGGGAAGCTCCAGATCTCACCCATTGAGAACCTCACTAAGACCCGTGTGGTTTGTTTTCAGCTTAAAAAAAAAGAATGAAGTATATAAATGGTACAGATGAGATAGGAACATATTGAGGAAGGTAGAGTGTTCAGAACTAGAGATCTGAGTTTAGGAACATAAAAGGTGGTCTTTTTCAAGAGACTAAAATGAGAAGCTTAGATTGAGATGCAAAATTAGAAGGTGGGAGTTTGTCATTGACTATTTAAAAAAAAAGGAAGATTATTCAGCAGAGTTACTGGTTATCCAGAGAAAACTTATAGAATACAAACCAAGTGAACATGTCTTATTAAAGTCAGTCATATTTTCAGGGGCCATGACCTTGTCATCAATTCACATAAGCAAAGGAGATCATTTATCCTTATAAAATAAAAAAAGGTCTCCAACTGTGAGCCCTATTTTGATATGGGGAAAATGGGCAAGCCCTCAGCACCGAGTGCACTAGGAATGGGAACTAACCTGTTGCAGCTTGTACCCATCACCTCAATAGCCATTCCTTCCTCAGAGGGAAAAGTAAAATCCCAACCCCCATTTCAGGAAGCCCTGATTTAACAGGGAGCCTAAAATCAGGATACTCAACCCAAGTCACAAATCATTAGAGACTCTTTCACCAAAACAGTCGGTCGGTCAGTCAAAGAGAAAGATCTTGTCACATTGAAGTAATAATGCAAGATATTGTCATGGAAGCCAGTATGAAGACCAACACAAGAGGATTTTATTCCTTTAGAAACAGAAAGAGGGCTCAAATAGTTAGTATTTGACTAATTAATCACCCAATTGATTGGAGTCAAAAGTTGAATAAAAAAAAAGAAAAGTGATTAGGTTTACACATCATGAAAAGCCATCATCCAAGAGGCTGGAGTGAACCTTGGATTTAATTCCAATATAAAAACTTCAGAATAAAACCACATTTAGAATATAGACCAGTCAATTAACAAGGCAACCAAAAACACTTAGCATTAATCACTTGAGTGGATAAATGATTAGTAGAGGGAAAAGGATATTCAAAAGTCAAACACTTTTAATTGAAAGAAGTTCTACCAATCCAAAATTAAATTTTTAAAAAATTGATTACTGCCATATTGCCCATTCCCAGTTGCTTGTGGCAGGGTGGGGAAGAAAGAATGGACCACCAAGCCCACAAGCCTCACCATGGAGAGGTAAAAATAGGAAGAATAGAGCTCCAGGTTGATCTGCTTATTAACAGCATCCTCACAATCCTTGTGGTAGTTCTGACACACTTGGGAGGCCATCTTCACTACTCCTGCTCACTATCACCTAGACAACTTTAAAACTGAGCCTTTCTCCGATTAGCTCATGTATTTATCCTCCTGGGACACCCTGCACTCAACCAGGGAGTGGCAGCACCAATGATGATTGACAATCCCTGACACAATCAGGAATCCCAATGATCCAGGGACCAATGAAGGGCATAGGGAGGAGTGAGATACCCAGAGCCAATCAGAGCTTTGAAATGGAAGCAGATTTGGATCATTCAGTGATTGTAACTGAGGAACAGGGGGAGGATGTTCAGCCCTGTTATGCTGTGCTGCCATTTAATGATATCATGGCTGGTCTGTTGCTTCCTGCCACTGTCCACATTGGCCCTGCATTCCCTTCACACCATTAACCAACAAGCATCTAACTATCTCAGATCTGAACAGTTTATTTGCTCCCAATGTTTCTGGGAAAGAGAGTCCAGATTTCTGATTCCTTTTCATGGAGAGATGATTCCGAGCAACTGCTCTGAATGGCCACATGATAATTACAGCATTCTACTCCTTGGTCATGGCGCAATAATGTCTCTCCATCTGACTCCTCAAACCCATTCGGTATTTTCCAAACCTCGAGTATAGCCACCCGTTAATCTTCAATACTCAAGTCCACTGTTTGCAAAGTGTCCTCACAATTTAAGCCTTTCAGTCCTGGTATCATTCCGGTGAATCTACACTGTAGGGGGACAATGGTATTGTCACTGAGCCAGTCACTGAGAGGCTCAGATTAACACCATGAGGAAATGAGTTCAAATCCCACCATGGCAGCTGGATAGAATTTGACTTCAATTAATTAATCTGGAATACAAAGCAAGTCTCAGTGATGGTGCTCACGAGAACAATTGTTATTTGTCATAGAAATTCATCTGGTTCAGTGATATCCTTTAGGGAAAGAAATCTGCTCTGGCCTATTTGTGACTACAGACCCACTGCAATGTTGTTCATTCTTGACTTGCCTCTGAGATGGTTAGAAACCTTTTAGTTAGCAGGGATTAGCCTTCCAAGTGACATACTCTTACATGAAATAAATTTTAAAAGCATGCTCCAAGGTCAATGTATCAATATTGAATACAATTCTCCAAATGAGGTTTGCCCAGCACCTTCCACAACTATAACACAACCTTCATGGGTGATACTGTGGCTCAATGGTTAGCACTGCTGTCTCACAGGGACCAGGTTCGATTCCACCCTCGGGCAACAGTGTGTGAGGTTTGCACATTCTCCACGTGTCTGCGTGGGTCCCCTCCAGGTGCCCTGGTTTCCTCCCACAGTCCAAAGATGTGCGCGTTAGGTGGATTGGTTGAGGATGCGTTTAGGGCGAGGATAGTTAAGGGCGGCACGGTGGCACAAAGGGTGACACTGTCTGTGTGGAGTTTGCACATTCTCCCTGTGTCTGCGTGGGTTTCCTTCCACAGTCCAAAAACGTGCAGGTTAGGTGAATTGGCCATGGGAAATTGCCCATAGTGTTGGGTGCATTAGTCAGAGGGAAACAGGTCTGGGTAGGTTACTCTTCGGAGGGTTGGTGTGGACTTGTTGGGCCGAAGAGCCTGTTTCCACACTGTAAGTAATCTAATCATGCTCTTCAGAGGATTGGTGTGGACATGATGGGCTGAATGGCCTGCTTCTATGCTGCCTTGTGATGAAGACTGTAATGCAATTAGCATTTTAAAATCATCTCTTTTGCTCTCTGCAAGTTTTAATAATTTCTGCACATAGGTCCCCAACTCTCTCTGTGCCTGTTTCTCACCTAGCTCCTCCATTTCAAAACCACTCTGATTTCTCCGTCTTGGTCTTCCTCACATTAAATTCTATTGATCAATATTGTCCACTCGCTATATTAGTGACGTCTGCTTCTGTGTGGCAGAGGCAGGTTGAACAGAAGTGTTCAAGAGAGCACTGGGCAATTAAACAGGAACAACAGGCCAGGTGGCAGGGAAAGGGCAGGAGAAGGTAAAATGCTCAGAGAGCTGGTGCAAATGTGATGGGCAGAATGGTCTTCTTCTGCATCATGACAATTCTGTCAATGATATTTACTAGCTCACCTCATTGGGAAACATGGATATGTATCTCTATTTCTTCATTGTTGTCATTTAGAAATACAGTATAATGAAAGGCTGAGATTCCTGGAGGAGAGATGACTAATCCCCTCCTGCCCATTGGAGTACACAACCTACTCCCAGTCTCCCATCTCTGAACCAATTCCTAATAATCTTGTGTAACAGCCTTACTCATTATGTAAGGTGTGTTGGTTTCCTTGGACTTTCTTTAGAGCTTCCTGATCTTCAGCTTTTCTGACTTACCTCCTTCTGAAATCATCACATTGGGTGGGGTTTATTGCAACCCAACTTTAACCCTTTCAGAACCAGTACCTTGCCAACATCAAGCAGAGTTCGACTCCAGTTAACAATAGACAATCCGATCCCCTCTCAGTCTCCTAAACTCAAGGGTATACAAGCCCAGTCGCTCCAGTCTTTCAGCGTAAGGTAGTCCTGCCATTCCAGGAATTGACCTCGTGAACCTACGCTGCACTCCCTCAATAGCAGAATATCATTCCTCAAATTTGGAGACCAGAACTGCATACAATACTCCAGGTGTGGTCTCACCAGGGCCCTGTACAGCTGCAGAAGAACCTCTTTGCTTCTATACTTACTCCCTCTTGTTATGAAGGCCAGCATGCTATTAGCCTTCTTCACTACCTGCTGTACCTGCATACTTACCTTCATTGACTGGTATACAAGAACACCCAGATCTCTTTGTACTGTCCCTTTACCTAAATTGATTCCATTTAACCAAGAAACTCTTCAGCATTCCTAAACCAGCCCCAATAACAGCATTCATACATTGATCCCAAACCTAAAGGGACTGACTGTCTTTCAGAAAGTCTGCAGTGAATGTGTAACCAGCAATACATTGTAAGGTAAGATGTTATATGTGGATGTGTGCATGCTTTGGCTAATTACAAATATTTCTGCATTTCCTCTTCAAATTTAAGTCAAGACCTTGGTGACTAGATTTACTGTTTATTGCATGTCAGCCTGTCCAAAGTAAAAAGTGCTTATGTAAATACAGCACTCCCCAAAATGGGACCCTTTAAGACAATCTTAATAAATTGCACACATTGCATCCCCTTTGTCCCGACAGAGGAGTCTGAAGTAGATCCTCACAGAATAAGGAGAAACAGGATTATAGAAGTATCAGTCTCCCTTTTCCCAATTTCTGATACACCATTAGATTCCCTACAGTGTGGAAACAGGCACTTTGGCCCAACAAGTCCACACTGACCCTCCGAGGAGTATCCCATCCAAACCCATTACTTGGCATTTCCCCTGACTAATACATCTAACCTACACAGCCCTGACAGTATTGGCAATTTAGCATTAGCCAACTCACCTTAACCTGCACATCTTTGGATTGTGGGAGAAAGCCCCCACAGACAGCTTACTTCAGACTGCATATGCTAAAACCCCTGTAGGGGTAGGGTAGGCCATTTAAGCTTGCTCCACCACTACTCAAAAGTTGCAATCTCAATTTCCCCAATCAGGCCCTCACCCTCTTATCCCTTAAAAAGGTGTAAAAGAATGATAGATGCAAAGGAAGTCACTGCCACTATCAAAAACAGGATTGGTTGACAAACTGTCCCACTATGACATTTTCTGAGGGGCTGTCTTAC
>NC_057748.1:4646472-4648840 GCF_004010195.1 Chiloscyllium plagiosum
AAACACATGTTACAGGTAATGTCTTTTCTAATTATTCTGACCCACTCGACTGCTTTTCATGAGAGAGTCCTTCCATAGGATCAGCTTAATGAACCTTCTCTGGACTGCCTCCAACCCTTTTGTAGATCAGGGGTCAAAACTGTTCCCAGAACTCCAACTGTGGTCTGGCTAGAGTCAACAGTGTGGTGCTGGAAAAGCACAGCAGGTCAGGCAGCATCCGAGAAGCAGGAGAATCAACATTTTGAGCAAAAGCCCTTCAATCAGGCTTCATCAAGGCTTTCATAAGCCTTTTTGGGATTTTGCCCAAAACATCTATTCACCTCCTCCTCAGATGCTGCCTGGTCTGCTGCGTTTTTCTAGTAGTGATTGTGAAAAGTGAGAATGGTGATGGATGTGAAAACAAAGATGCCGCAACGTTTTTGCATGTTTATAGTTTCACAAAGGCATTGAGCGGCAAAGTGGCTCATTGGTTAACACTGCTATCTCTCAGCACAGGGGGGCCCAAGATTCCACCCTCAAGCAACTGTCTGTGTGGAGTTTACACATTCTCCCTGTGTCTGCGTGGGTTTCCTTTTGGTGCTCCAGTTTCCTCCCACAGTCCAAAGATGTGCAGGTTATGTTGGATTGTTGATGGGAAATTGTCCCTCACATTCAGGGATGTGTAGGTAACTGGGTTAGCCATGGGAAATGAGGTATTACAGAGATAAGGTAAGAAGGGGTGTATGGGTAAGATGCTCTTGTAGGGGTCAGTGTGAATTCAATGGGCAGAATGGCTTACTTTCACACTGTAGGGATTCTAAGATGGATGACTGAAGATTGAAATTTTATGAATCATGTGGCATTTTTCAAACACTTGAGACCAACATAAACAATGGGTAATTACAACTGCAATATCAACCAGGTTGGCACCCTTTCAGAGGGGTAATGATACAACCACATGGAGCAGAATGTATAAAGATTAAATCATTGGGCTACAATCAGTGCAGATTTACACATTGTTAGTTGTCAACCGATTGCTGCGAACAGAAATGGTTGGAGAACATTTTGGGGGCAAGAATGGAATATTCAGCTCAGTCGTCTGGATTATTTCCTTAAATATACAAGGAACCTTCTTTTTGGAATTCCTGGAGCAGAATTCCTTTTCCTAATATCTTTACTGGACAAGAACTGAAAGATGTTATTTGATGAGCACTGTGGCCCGATATTAATTGGCTCCCTTACAAAAGGAGACAGCAATTATAATGAGGTTTGATTGAGTGTAGCATGTTTTGGTGCTTTGAATCCAGAGACCTTGCACTGAGCTCTGAATGACCAATGAGGTCACAAATCATACTTCTTCACAACTGACAGACATTCATCCAAACAAGTAAACAAAAAAGTACAATATCAAGCAGTTTATTTACAGTTGGCATATTTCACAATAGAGGGCAGGTCACAGTTTAAGAAAAGTAACCTTACTCTACACACATTTCCCATTAATACCAAAGGTTACACAGCTTGCTCCCTGCAGTCAGTTCAGTCACTCTCCCCCAGGGTGAGCCTGTCAAACAGGTACTCTCCCAGGCCATTCTCAGGGGCTCCCAGTCTCTTCAGGTTGGTGATGTGATCTCCCAGCTTCTTGATCATCTTCACTTGCTCATCCAAGTAGTGCCTCTCCAGGAAGTCACACAGCTGGAAGGCAAAGAGAAAATCTGATTATGTCAAGATCAGCTTGACTTTTCTCCAAGACTGGTATTCTCCTCAATATGGGGGAAGTGGACAGTTGAGGAAGTGGAGGCTCATACAAGTGCAACATTTAAAAGGCATTTGGACGAATTTATGAAAAAAAAGGAAGGTTTTGGAGGGATATGGGCTGGGTGCTGGCAGGTGGGACTAGATCGAGTTGGGATATCGGGTCAGCATGGACAGGTTGGACCGAAGGGCCTGTTTCCATGCTGTACGTCGCATGGACTCTGACAGTTAAGGGATGTCACAGATTGCTTAACAGCAGTGAGAAAGTGCTCAGATCATGACTACACCAGAAGCTTGGTCCACTCCCAGGCTCGACTCACTACAATTTAGATACAAAATCGGAGGCTAAAGGGACAAGTGTCTTATCTATTTAACGCAAGAGCCCAGACATAAATACATCAAAAACTCACATGAGGGTCAGTGTGGCCAGAGGAGAGTTTGTGCAGATCCAGCAGACTCTGGTTCACATCCTTCTCCATCTGCAGAGCTCTCTGCATTGCCTCCAGACCATTGCCCCACTCATCCTGCTCTGGCTTCTGGGAGGACAGAGAAAAGATAAGGGCTTCACATTCTACAGTTGCATTTGAGACACTAAATTTAGAGAACTGTGGTATCAGAGAGTTACTGTAATAAACCA
>NC_057748.1:4650752-4662231 GCF_004010195.1 Chiloscyllium plagiosum
TCAGCTCTGATCTCCAGCATCTGCAGTCCTCACTTTCTCCTCCCCATCCCTGGAGCCAATCATATTGCTGTAGGTGAGTCTGGAGTCCCGTGCAGGCCAGCTCAGGTAAGGACAGCAGATATCTTTCCCTGAAGAGCATTTGTGTATCAGGTCGGGATTCTCCCTGACAATGGACAACAGCTTCATGGTCACAGAATGTGGTGCTGGAAAAGCACAGCAGGTCAGGCAGCATTTGAGGAGCTGGGGAATTGACATTTGAGCCCTCCATCAGGATGAAAGGCTGATACCCGAAACGTCGACTCCAGAGCCAATGGGCCTATACTGCGCTGTAATGTTGTCCTGCTCCTCAGATGCTGCCTGACCTGCTGTGCTTTTCCAGCACCACACATTTTCACTCTGATCCCCAGCATCTGCATTCCTCACTTTCTCCTAACAGCTTCATGGTCTTCTTTAGACGGGACTCCAGATTTTTACTGAATACAAATTGCACCAGCTGCAATGGCTGGAAATGAACACAGGCCCCCCTCTCCCCTGCCCGGGCCTCATTCTGATGGCATTAGGTCATCACCTTCACTGCCTTAGACCGCGGCTAACTGCCGTCAGCATCTCCATCCACGTATACAGGATGGTGAAAGAAATGGAGATAAGCATGAGGTGGAAGGGACATGTGGCGATAAAGTACTGCAAAGCACCTAAATACAAAAGTAGCATCATGGGAAACCCTTACTATTGGTTTGCCGAACTGACTGAGGAGAAAAATATTTGGATGTGGAGGAGGGTGAAGGTGAAGCATTTACTTCAGTCCACTTTCACTTCACAATGCCCCGTCTAAATTGATGAATGGAGCACAGTTCCACAGACTCCACTCCTGCCACTATCTTAACCTGGCTGATGTTGAGGATTACCTGTCTAGGTTATAGGGAGGCTTGGAAAGAGGAGTTTATTTCAAATAGTGAACATTATGGCTGTATTCAGCATTGTCCAAGCAGCCACTCTTGCAGGTTCTCACTTTGTAGGGTTAAACTTCCCCCGTGTGTTTAATGTAGTAATTGCAGATTGGAGAGAGGGCCTAGGTCTGTCACATGTTAATATTACTGTGACATTCCACAAATTCACCAAGCTTTCAAATTACCGAAACCGGGAAAGCTCTAATGTAGACAAAAAATTCCAACCTTGCAGATTGGACCCTAATATTAACAGACCAATATCCTCAACACTTCAAGCACAGCTTAATGAACTTGAGAGATAAGCCTCCAGGCTTTGTTTCGAACAAAACCAGCAAGTTTAATACAGTTGTGATTTCAGAGAGAACTTACTCTGAAACTTGCTCTAATGGAGGATGCAAGGAGTGGGGAAGTTGGTTGTGGATTTGAAAATCCAAAACAGCTGAGGTTGTAATCTAACTGGTGACGGTTGGATAGTGTTAGCACAGTTATTGCCAATGGCACTGGCCCTTGTACTTGTCTACTTAGGAAGACGTTTGTAAAACTCCTCTTGAAGATCAGAATCTGGTAGTGCCAGTCTCCCACTGTAATGGAGAAAACATTTACTCCATAAACTCAGCTCTGTACTTGACCTTATACCCACACCACATATTTGGTGTGAGATGAAGTAATTTGGACTGGATTTGATTACTGATCTGCATCAAGAGATCCTCTGATAGCAAGTCCCAGTACAGACCTATATACACAGTTTGACCTACTAGTCAGCAAAAACCAATCCAACAATGAGCAGTTTATTTACAGTTGGTACATTCCATAATCAAGCCCAGGACAGTGAGCTACTTCTACAGCTTCAGATTCTATAGATCTCATTCAGAGAGAAAAACAACAAAGTCTTGCTCCCTGCAGTCAGTTCAGTCACTCTCCCCCAGGGTGAGCCTGTCAAACAGGTACTCTCCCAGGCCATTCTCAGGGGCTCCCAGTCTCTTCAGGTTGGTGATGTGATCTCCCAGCTTCTTGATCATCTTCACTTGCTCATCCAAGTCGTGCCTCTGTCCACATTGAAATCACTCAATGCCCCCACTAAATTGGTTAATGGAGCACAGTTCCACAGACTCCTCTCCTACCACACTGTTAACCGAGCTGATGTTGAACATTACCTGTCTATGTTCTAAAGAGGTTTAGAAAGAGTTTGTTTGAAATAGTGAACCTTATGGCAGAGTTGAGCATTATCTAAATGCTATCACCCTTGGACATTTTGAATGCTGTTCCTCACCAACTGTGTACAGGGTTAAACTTCCCCCGTGAGTCTAATGCAGTGAGAGGGGGCCTAGGTCTATCACCTGTTAAGACTACTGCAACATTGTATAGATTCACCAAGCTTTCTGGTTGCTCTCTAGATTTGGGATTACCGAAAGCAGGAAGGCTCTAAAGTGGACAAACAAATTCCAACCTTACAGATTAGACCATAATATTGGCAGGACAGTATCCTCAACACTTCTAGCACAGCTTAAGCTACATAGATAAGCAAAGGCTAGAGGCTTAAAGAAAATCAGCAAGTTTAATACAGGTGTAACTTCAGAGAAAAAAAATAAAGCAAATTTCAGGAAGTTTAGTAATGCAAGGAGTGGAAAAGCTGGTTTTGGATTTAAAAACCACAACAGCTGAGGTTTTGATCTAACTGGTGATGGTTGGACAGTGTTAGGAAAGTTATTACCAGTGGCACTGGCCCTTGCACTGAGCTGCTCAGGAAGTTTTGAGAACTCCTCTTGAAGATCAGAATCTGGTAGAGTACCCATCTCCCACTGTACTGGGAGAAACATGTACTCCATAAACCCAGCTCTGTACTTGGCCTTATACCCACACCACATACTATTTGCTGTTGGGATGGGGTGGAATTTAAATTGGGACAGGGATTAACTAGTGATCTGGATCAAGAGATCCTCTGACAGCAAGTCCCAGCACAGACCTGTATACACAGTTTGACCCAGTAATCAGCACAAACCAATCTAACAGGTATCTCCCAGCTTCTTGATCATCTTCACTTGCTCATCCAAGTAGTGCCTCTCCAGGAAGTCACACAGCTGGAAAGCCAAGAGAAAAACCAATTATGTCAAGATCAACTTGACTTTTCTCCAAGAATGATATTCCCCTCAACGTGGAGGGTGGACAGTTAAGTGATGTGACAGATTGCTGAAGAGCCTTTAGAAAGTGCTCAGATCTGGGCTACACAAGAAGCGTGGTCCACTCCCATACTGCACTCACCACCATTTACATAGAAATCAGAGGCTAAAGGACCAAATGTCTGATCCATTTAAGACAACAGCCCAGACATAAATACATCAGGAACTCCCATGAGGGTCCGTGTGGCCAGAGGAGAGTTTGTGCAGATCCAGCAGACTCTGGTTCACATCCTTCTCCATCTGCAGAGCTCTCTGCATTGCCTCCAGACCATTGCCCCACTCATCCTGCTCTGGCTTCTGGAGGGAGAAACAGGCAAATGTTTCACTCAGTTGGATCGAAGTTAAAAACAAGCTCGGCATTTACAAAAAGGAACCGCTCATAAAAATGAAATTGCTGCATTACACTTTGTCCAAAAAAAGTTATTTAATAAGACCAAAGGGACCACTCATTGCATTAGACCCAACCTTGACATCCTGCAGGAGGACTTCCCGGTCAAAGTAAGGGGACTAGGGAGGGGAAGGGAAGAGAAGGAGGAGACAAATATCAAGTGTCATCTCAAGCTCCAAAAGCAATTCAAGATCGTCTATTTAAATAGTTTTTAAATAGTCAGTCAGTCAATTTGTAACAGCATACAACTTAGTTCCTTGCTAAAGCGGTTATAGAGTCAGTGTATAGCATGGAAACAGACCCTTCGGTCCAACCTGTCCATGCCGACCAGATAGTCCCACCTTCCAGCACCCGGCCCATATCCCTCCAAACCCTTCCTATTCATATACCCATCCAAATGCTGCAATTGTACCAGCCTCCACCACTTCCTCTGGCTGCTCATTCCATACACTTATCCCGTCTATGAAAAAGTTGCCCCTTGGCTCTCATCTTTCCCCTCACCAGAAACCTATGCCCTCTCGTTCTGGACTCCCTGACCCCAGGGAAAAGATTTTGCCTGTTTACCTTATCCAGACCCTTTAATTTTGTAAACCTCTATAAGGTCACCCATCTGCCTCTGACACTCTAGGGAAAACAGCCTCAGCCTGCTCAGTCTCTCCCAATAGCTCAAATCCTCCAACCTTGGCAACATCGTTGTAAGTCTTTTCTGAACCCTTTCAAGTTTCACAACATCTTTCCGATAGGAAGGAGACCAGAATTGCATGCAATACTCCAACAGTGGCCTAACCAATATCCTGTACAGCCGCAACATGACCTCCCAACTCCTGTACTCAATATTCTGACCAATAAATGAAAGGATACCAAATGCCTTCTTCAGTATCCTAGCTACCTGCGACTCCACTTTCAAGGAAATATGAACCTGCACTCCAAAGTCTCTTTGTTCAGCAACATTCCCCAGGACCTTATCATTAAGTGTCTAAGTCCTGCGAAGATTTGCTTTCCAAAATGCAGCACCTCGCATTTATCTGAATTAAATGCGATCTGCCACTTCTCAGCCCATCTGGACAAGATCCTGTTGTAATCAGAGGTAACCCTCTTCGCTGTCCACTACACCTTCAATTTTGGAGTCATCTGCAAACTTACTAACCGTACCTCTTATGCTCACATTCAAATCATTTATACAAAAATTTGAAAAAATAGTGGACCCAGCACCAATCCTTGTGGCACTCCACTGGTCACAGGCCTCCAGTTTGAAAAATGACCCTCCACCACCACCCTCTGTCTTTTACCTTTGAGCCAGTTCTTTACCCAAATGGCTAGTTTTCCCTGTACACCATGAGATCGAAGCTAGATTCAGCTCTGGTTATTCAGCTGAACTTCATGCCAAGAATTTAGGTTTAGCTTGTGTCTGAGTATGTAGGACATCCTGCTTTCAATGGATTAAACCAAAGTGCCAAGAATTATGTTTCATGCCAAGAATTTAGGTTTAGCTTGTGTCTGAGTATGTAGGACATCCTGCTTTCAATGGATTAAACCAAAGTGCCCTACGCTCCTTAGTAGAAGAGATTTTTCATAACAGGGTCGATCTCTGCAGTATCTGGCCCATCATGGAGAGAGACTGTCTGACATGGTAGGGTTTACTGCCAGATACTCTTTCAAACATTACCAGTGACTGTACTGCATCAGGGAAAGAAAAAAGTACTTCAATTGATTCCAGAACAAGCAGTTGAGATACTGTCAAATACCATTGTGCAAGTTATTACACAAGTTTTCCATTCTACTAATAAAACAGTGATCATTGCTGTGCATAAAGTCTCAACATCAGAAGGTTGAGAGCTTGAAATTCAAAAGGGAGTGGTCTGTTCGGGAGGGGATCCAGGATTTTTACCCAGTGACACTGAAGAAATGGCGATGTATTTCCAAGACAAGATGGTGAGTGACTTGAAGGGAACTTCCTTGTCCTCATATATGGTATTGGTCGTATGTTTGGAAGGTGCAGACTCAGGACCATGCGAGAATTACTCTCGTGCATCTTGTGGATAGTACACACAGCTGTCACAGAGTGTCAGTGGAAGGGGGAGTGAATATTTGTGGATGTGGTGCCAATCAAGTGGGTTGCTTTGTCCTGGATGGTGTTGAGCTTCTTGTATGTTGTTGGAGATGTACTCATTCAGGTAAGTAGGGAGTATTGCATCTCAATCCTGAGTTGTGTTTTGAAGGTGGGAGACAGGCTGTTGGGAGTCAGAGATTGGTTACTTGCTGCAGGATCACTTGCCTCACTGAATTTACATGACCAGTCCCGTTCATATTCTGGTCAATGGCAATCCCAGGATATTGATCGTGGGGGATTAAGTCACAGTAATGTTATTGAATGTCATGAGGTAATGGTTAGATTCTCCCTCGGAGAGTCTACATGGGTCTGGCAGAATCTGTGGGAGGAGGCATAGAGTTAATGTTGAGTCCAATGACTGAGTCAAAATGGGACTCAAATTATTAACTCTGTTTCTCTCTCCAAAGAGACTGGCAGCTCTGCTGAGATACTTCAGCAATTTCTGCCGTGGTTCCAGATTTCCATTTTGTGCAGGATTTTGCTTTTTGTTTTAGCGAAGTGGTTGAAGACCAAGGTGAGGTGGAGATGTGTTCCCTTTAGTTAACCTCAGAGTTAGATAGGCCTGACAGAGTGGCTTTGATTCATATCTGGAGCCACCAATAACATCTCACTGAGAAGCCTCTTATGAAAGTTTCCTGTGGGCACAGTTGATGTGTCTGACCAGAAACGGTATTCATGTATTTACGCTCATTCTGGTCAAAAAGGATCCAAAGCGTATTGATATCCAGCGGTCACAAAGACCTTATCCAAATGGATGGACGTCACATGGTCACTCAATGATCACCAGAGACTTTGAAAAATGCCTTTGGGTACTGGCTCTGGGGGTAACTATTGACTGATCCTTTATCTAAGATTACATTGAATTTAGTATCCCTAATTTAGTAGGGAGCAGGGATGGGGATAGATTCAAAACAAAATCAAGGTGGTGAAAAACAAACTCCTACAGATGATTTTCTTCACAATGACAGAGATGAAATAGGACTGTAAATATCTTTGTGAGTTACAAGGACATTAATATCGCGTTTCATTGCTGTTCGCATCAAATTCCTGACATATTATTCTATGGGATGTGGGTAATGGCCAGGCCAGCATTTACCCCATCCCTCGAGCCAATCATATTGCTGTAGATGAGTCTGGAGTCCCGTGTAGGCCAGCTCAGGTAAGGACAGCAGATTTCTTCCCCTGAAGAGCATTTGTGTACCATTTCGGGATTCTCCCCGACAAAGGACAACAGCTTCATGGTCACAGAATGTGGTGCTAGAAAAGCACAGCAGGTCAGGCAGCATTTGCGGAGCTGGGGAATTGATGTTTGGAGTTTGAGCCCTCCATCAGGATGAAAGGCTCATGCCCAAAACGTCAACTTGAGGGCTGCTGGGCCCATACTATGCTGTAATGCTCTCCTGCTCCTCAGATGCTGCCTGACCTGCTGTGCTTTTCCAGCACCACACGTTTTGACTCTGATCCCCCCCCCCCCAAATCTACATTCCTCACTTTCTCCTAACAGCTCCATGGTCCTTTTCAGACAGGATTCCAGATGTTTATTGAACACAAATTGCACCAGCTGCAATGGCTGGATTTTAAACCCCCCCTGGCACCAGGGCTAATGGCACTAGTCCATCGCCTTTACTGCCTTAGACACTAAATAACTGCAGTCAGCAATTCAATCCACGTATACAGGATGATGAAAGAAATGGAGATAGGTGGAAGGTACATCTAGTGATCAAGCACTGCAAAGCACCAAAATACAAAGGTAACATGATGGGAAACACGTCCATCGCCTTTACTGCCTTAGACACTAAATAAGTGCAGTCAGCAATTCAATCCACGTATACAGGATGATGAAAGAAATGGAGATGGGTGGAAGGTACATCTAGTGATCAAGCACTGCAAAGCACCTAAATACAAAGGTAACATGATGGGAAACACCTACTATTGGCTTGCCAAACTGACTGAAGAGAAAATATTTGGATGTGGAGGAGGGTGAAGGTGAAGCATTTCCCTCTGCTCCATTAATGTGCAAAAGGAAGTAATGTGGACAATCAGTTTACAGGGGGCATTGAGTGAATTCACAGTTCCACAGACTCCCCTCATAGCACACTGTTAACCTGGCTGCTGTAGAATGTTACCTGTCTATGCTCTAAAGAAGTTTAGAAAGAGTTTGAAATAGTGAACCTTATGGCAGAGTTGAGCATTACCTAAACTGTCACCCTTGGACATTTTGAATGCAGCTCCTCAACGACTATATACAGGGTTAAACTTCCCCCGTGAGTCTAACGCAGTGAGAGGGGGCCTAGGTCTATCACCTGTTAAGACTACTGCAACATTGTATACATTCACCAAGCTTTCTGGTTGCTCTCTAGATTTTGGATTACCGAAACAGGGAAGGCTCTAAAGTGGACAAAACAAATTCCAACCTTACAGATTAGACCATAATATTGGCAGGACAGTATCCTCAACACTTCTCACAGCTTAATGAGCAACATAGATAAGCAAAGGCTAGAGGCTTAAGAAAATCAGCAAGTTTAATACAGGTGTAACTTCAGAGAATAAACCCTACTCTGAAATTTGCTCTAATTTAGTAATGCAAGGAGTGGAAAAGCTGGTTTTGGATTTAAAAACCGCAACAGCTGAGGTTTCGATCTTACCAGTGATGGTTGGACAGTTTTAGGAAAGTTATTACCAGTGGCACTGGCCCTTGCACTGAGCTGCTCAGGAAGAAGTTTGGAGAATTCCTCTTGAAGATCAGAATCTGGTAGAGTACCCATCTCCCACTGTACTGGGAGAAACATGTACTCCATAAACCCAGCTCTGTACTTGGCCATTTACCCACACCACATACTATTTGCTGTTGGGATGGGGGTGGAATTTAAATTAGGACAGGGATTAACTAGTGATCTGGATCAAGAGATCCTCTGACAGCAAGTCCCAGCACAGACCTGTATACACAGTTTGACCCAGTAATCAGCACAAACCAATCCAACAATAAGCAGTTTATTTCCAGTTGGCACATTCCATGATCATGCCCAGGACAGTGAGCTACTTCTACAAGCTTCAGTTTCTATAGATCTCATTCAGAGAATAAAAGTGAAGACTTGCTCCCTGCAGTCAGTTCAGTCACTCTCCCCCAGGGTGAGCCTGTCAAACAGGTACTCTCCCAGGCCATTCTCAGGGGCTCCCAGTCTCTTCAGGTTGGTGATGTGATCTCCCAGCTTCTTGATCATCTTCACTTGCTCATCCAAGTAGTGCCTCTCCAGGAAGTCACACAGCTGGAAGGGAAAGAGAAAATCTGATTATGTCAAGATCAAATATACTCTTCTCCACCATTACTGGTATTCTCCTCAATATGGGGAGTGGACAATTGAGGAAGTGGCGGCTAGTACAATTGCAACATTTAAAAGGCATTTGGACAAATTTATGAAGGAAGGGTTTGGAGGGATATGGGCTGGGTGCTGGCAGGTGGGAAGAGATTGGGTTGGGATATCTGGTCAGCATGGACAGGTTGGACTGAAGGGCCTGTTTCCATGCTGTACATCGCTCAGACGCAGACAGTTAATGGATGTCACAGATTGCTTAACAGCGTCGAGAAAGTGCTCAGATCATGACTACACCAGAAGCTTGGTCCACTCCCAGGCTCGACTCACTACAATTTAGATACAAAAGCGGAGGCTAAAGGGCCAAGTGTCTTATCCATTTAACGCAAGAGCCCAGACATAAATACATCAAAAACTCACATGAGGGTCCGTGTGGTCAGAGGAGAGTTTGTGCAGATCCAGCAGACTCTGGTTCACATCCTTCTCCATCTGCAGAGCTCTCTGCATTGCCTCCAGACCATTGCCCCACTCATCCTGCCATGGCTTCTGGAGGAAGGGAAAAACATGGTGGTCACTTTCCTACAAGTGGTGTCCAATCCAGTAAAAAGGTGGTCACAAGAAAGAAGAGGGCTTAACAAGGCACAAGTACAAACCTATTG
The DNA here is from genome assembly GCF_004010195.1 of Chiloscyllium plagiosum. Lineage (NCBI taxonomy): Eukaryota > Metazoa > Chordata > Chondrichthyes > Orectolobiformes > Hemiscylliidae > Chiloscyllium > Chiloscyllium plagiosum. The sequence goes on from NC_057748.1 coordinate 4,660,345, forward strand.
TGTTAAGCCACTTCAAATCCATATTAAGTGAAGTTATTTCTAACCAAATAGAATCAAAACTAAGTTAGTCCAACCTTGATATCCTGCAGGAGGACTCTGCCTCCACGCTTATTCTGGAATTCCATCAGTTTCTCAGCGTGTTCCCGTTCCTCATGGGACTGCTCCTTGAAGAACTCAGCAAAGTGACGCAGGGCAACATCATCCCGGTCAAAGTAAGAGGACTGGGGGAGGAGAGAAATCAAGTGTCACTTAAAGCTCCGAAGCAATTCAAGATCTTCAATAGACAATTTATAACAGCATACAACTTAGTTCCCTGCTCAAGCAGTTAGCTAGATTCAGCTGAATTTCATTGAAGCTAAACATTCCATACCAAGCTAAACCTGAATTCTTATGTCAGGTTATGGAGTACATCCTGCTTTCAATGGATTAAACCAAAGTGCCCTCCTCTCAGTGGAGGAGATTTTTCAGAACAGGGTAGATCTCTCCAGTATCTGGCCAATCCTGGAGAGACACTGTATGACATGATAGGGTTTACTGCCAGATACTCTTTCAAACATGACCAGTGACTGTACTGCATCAGGGAAAGAAAAAAGTACTTCAATTGATTCCAGAACAAGCAGTTGAGATACTGTCAAATACCATTGAGCAAGTTTTCCATTCCACTAATGAAAGCAGTGATCATTGCTGTGAATGAAGTCTCAACATCAGAAGGTTGAGAGCTTCATATTCAAATGGGAGGGAACAATACTAATCAGGAGCTGTCAGATCACAGCAGTGACATTGAGTGTGACCTTCTGGCAATAAGTAGGTCCATGATTTGATACAAAAACCCAAGTATAATTCAGCAACATTCAGACACACTTCTGGAGTAGGCAGTACGAGAACCTAGGCCTCTTGGGTCAGAGGTAGGGACAGTACCACAAGAAGCTCACTCTACACCTTAAACAACCATAGAGAGCAGCTGCTGTAGGAGTTGTTCACTCAAAGGTTATTCCATTTTTAAAATCACCAGAACTTTACACAATCCATTTTATCAATACATGAAATCAACAAAAGTCCAACTCTTCAGGTTTCAGTCTCAAGTCCACAAGCCTCACCATGGAGAGGTAAACATAGGAGGAATAGAGCTCCAGGTTGATCTGCTTGTTAACAGCATCCTCACAGTCCTGGTGGTAGTTCTGACACACTTGGGAGGCCATCTTCACTGTTCCTACTCACTGTCACCTAGACAACTCTAGAACTGAGCCTCTCTCCCACTAGTTGTTGTATTTATCTTCCTGGGACACCCTGCACTCAACCAGGGCGTGGCAGCACCAATGAAGATTGACAATCCCTGACAGCCGCTCAGGAATTTCCAATCAATCCAGGCACCAATGAACACAACAGGGAGGACTGTGAGGGAGGGGCTGAGACACAGAGCCAATCAGAGATCTGGAAGATAGATAGGTTTGAGAGATGAAACTTAATGATATCATTACTTATGGAGTAATAGATTCTGTACACACTCCAAACTAACTGGATGCTTCCAGTTGGATGTGACTGAATGACAAATGAAGTCTCTTGTGATTGGAAACACGATAATAACTTTCACTCCACCTTCTCTAAACATTTGAATGTGATCCCGCAAATTAAATGCTAAGTATTTATTTTTGTTGGCTTCAAAATGGACCAAATTTCAAATGTTCATTCATTAATGGGACACGGGCATCGCGAGCTTGTCCAACATTTATTGCCTGTCCCTGGTTGCCCTTCTGTAGATGATGATGAACTACCTTCTTGAACCAAAGCAGTCAATTGACTTAGCTACACCCACAGGACTGTTAGGGAGGGGGATCCAGGATTTTGACCCAGTGACACTGAAGAAACGCCAATGTATTTCCAAGTCAG
>NC_057748.1:4662664-4667595 GCF_004010195.1 Chiloscyllium plagiosum
TTTGATTCCAGCCTCAGGCAACTGTCTGTGTGATGTTTCCACATTTTCACCGTATCTGCATGGGTTTCCTCCATGTGCTCTGGTTTCCTCCCAAAATCCAAAGATGTGCAGGTTAGGGTGGATTGGCCAAGCTAAATTGCCCATAGCATATAGGCTAAGTGCATTAGTCAGGGCTAAATGTAGAGAAATCAGGGAATGGGTCTGGGTGGGATACCCTTCATAGGGTTGGTGTGGATTTGTTCAGCCAAAAGGCCTGTTTCCACGTGGTAGGGATTTTATGATTCTAGATGAATATGTGGTTTCCATGGAGTAAACTCTGGTTTAGATGGAAAGATAAGGCTAAGATTCAAATCGGAAACAACTGCTAATGTTGCAGACACAACTTTCTTAGGAGATATGCCACTAAATGGGCACAGTTGAGCCACCTGAATAGACAACGTATCTGGGTATGGACAACTGTCTTTTTTGAAAAGACGCAGGGAGTGTCCAGTGGTCATAAAGGGCTTTGTCTAAGTGCATGGACATCACATGGTTACTCAAAAGCCTCTGCAGTGGACATCAAAGACTTTGATCATGGTCTGTTTGGACTTTTCATAGGTACACCAAATTCAGCACCTGCCTTTAGGGAGCAGGAGTGGTTTTGGGTTGAAAAATGCTCATCATTTTTTCTATTTGAGGGTCATGAGATGCAAAGATTATGACTCAAGTGATTGAAGATTAATTTTCTTTCTGTAACAGCCAGATCTCAACTAAGTTCCCCAAGTTCACTGCTAAATATCAGAAATTCAGTCAGAGCAAAGAAAGGTTACATCATTGAGAAGGCGATTACTAGTGATCCATCAGGATTGAAATGGATGTTTCATTTGCATTTTACACCGAACAAATTTATGTAGGAGTTGCTGCTATTAAGTTTTATAAACTGATGGAACCAGCCTGTCAAATGAACTACTCCATTCAATTGACACGAAGTCATTTACTTTTAGTGGGCCCACATCAATTCCAATCCTGGGGAGGGAGAGATAGAGGCGCTCAACTGTTTGATCACTTTAAAGCTCAGATATGCAGAGCCAACCCCAATAAAAGTACACTCCACATTGGCTTCCATATGGAAAGAGCTGCCACGAGAGCGTGCTCAGTAAAACATGGAGGGCACAGAAGATTCCAGAATTTGAGACTGCTTGTCATTTAAACTTTGCTCAAATGCTACCAGAATTCTAAGAGGAGTGTGAAGGGTTTAAGTGAGCACAACCAGGCTAGTTGATTTTTAAAGCCATTGGAATTTAAGTAAAACATTAAAAATATTTTGCAATGTAACAGTTTGGGCCAAAATGGTGTTTACAAACATTTGTTGAACTTGATTTAAAGTTCACAGGAGCTGTTTTGTCTGGCAGTGCTGTTGGAGAAGACGAGATAGTCAGTTTTTCTTAACACTGGATGCTAGAAATCTGAAAATGAAAGAGTTGGAAAACCCAATAAGTCAACTGACTCAAATCCTTTGACTTTGTCCCTTATTTTAGACAGTAGCCATTTGTATGTATTAAGGCCTCCTCTTGCACCCTGATGTATCCCTGCTTCTAAAGCAGGAGGCCCTGAACAACTCTGTCATGAGGAGTGCACCTTTACACAGATTGATTTCTAAACTTCCTTGGAGTTTATTGATTTTCCTTAAAACACACTTCTGACTGAAGTTAGGCACATGGCCCCACTGTCAAACTTTAGTTGGGCAAAAAAGGTACAATATGATAATACAAGCTGTTACAGTACCTCCAACTATTGACAGTGCAATGCACAAAAGATTATGCAAATATTGAGTTTGTCCATGTTATTTGTGGGAATGACAATCACTCAAAACATTTGGCTGGTCTGATGCAATAGACAGGATTCCAGAACTAATACATTTACAAAACCATGAGAGTCCACTCAAACTGTTTATTGTCTGCTAGTAACTGACAAACAGAACCTCAGTAGTGACAAGTATGCTAGTTGTACTAGTACAAAAACACCACAAACTCATTCACTGCAGTCAGTTCAGTCACTCTCCTCCAGGGTGAGCCTGTCAAACAGGTACTGTCCCAGGCCATTCTCAGGGGCTCCCAGTCTCTTCAGGTTGGTGATGTGATCTCCCAGCTTCTTGATCACCTTCACTTGCTCATCCAAGTAGTGCCTCTCCAGGAAGTCACACAGCTGGAAGAGGAGACAAAGATGGCCATTCTCAGGGGCTCCCAGTCTCTTCAGGTTGGTGATGTGATCTCCCAGCTTCTTGATCACCTTCACTTGCTCATCCAAGTAGTGCCTCTCCAGGAAGTCACACAGCTGGAAAGCAAAGAGAAAATCTGATTATGTCAAGATCAAATATACTCTTCTCCACCACCAAGACTGGTATTCCCCTCAATATGGGGAGTGGACAGTTGAGGAAGTGGAGGCTAGTACAATTGCAACATTTAAAAAGATATTTGGATGAGTTCAAGAAGAGGAAGGCTTTGGAGGGATATGGGCTGGGTGCTGGCAGGTGGGACGAGATTGGGTTGGGATATCTGGTCAGCATGGACAGGTTGGACCAAAGGGCCTGTTTCCATGCTGTACGTCGCTCGGACTATGACAGTTAAGGGATGTCACAGATTGCTTAACAGCGTCGAGAAAGTGCTCAGATCATGACTACACCAGAAGCTTGGTCTACTCCCAGGCTAGACTCACTACAATTTAGATACCAAAAAAAAAGGCTAAAGAGCCAAGTGACTTATCCATTTAAGACAAGAGCCCAGACATAAATACATCAAGAACTCACATGAGGGTCCGTGTGGTCAGAGGAGAGTTTGTACAGATCCAGCAGACTCTGGTTCACATCCTTCTCCATCTGCAGAGCTCTCTGCATTGCCTCCAGACCATTGCCCCACTCATCCTGCTCTGGCTTCTGGGAGGAGAGAGAAAGGATAAGGCCTTCACATTCTACAGTTGCATTTGAGACACTAAATTTAGAGAACTGTGGTATCAGAGAGTTACTGTAATAAACCAGAGATGCGGATATGAAGCAATTTAATTCCCAGAATTAGTCCATCTACAATAAACACCAAACCCAACCTGGACATCCTGCAGGAGGACTCAGCCTCCACGTTTATTCTGGAATGCCATCAGTTTCTCAGCGTGTTCCCGATCCTCATGGGACTGCTCCTTGAAGAACTCAGCAAAGTGACGCAGGGCAACATCATCCCGGTCAAAGTAAGAGGACTGGAGGAGGAGAGAAATCAAGTGTCACTTAAAGCTCCTAAAGCAATGAGAGATCTTCAATTAATAGACAATTTATAACAGCATACAACTTAGTTCCCTGCTCAAACAGTTAGCTAGATTCACTCGTTATTCAGCTGAATTCCATTGAAGTTAAACATTCCATAGCAAGCTAAACCTGAATTCTTATGTCAGGTTATGGAGTACATCCTGCTTTCAATGGATTAAACCAAAGTGCCCTACTCTCCTTAGTAGAGAAGATTTTTCAGAACAGGGTAGATCTCTCCAGTATCTGGCCCATCATTGAGAGACACTGTCTGACATGGTAGGGTTTAGTGCCAGATACTCTTTCAAACATTCCGTGATGCAGTCCAGTCATTGGTAAAGAAAAAAGTAGTTCATTTGATTCCAGAACAAGCAGTTGAGATACTGTCAAATACCATTGAGCAAGTTATTATGCACATTTTCCATTCCACTAATGAAAGCAGTGATTGTTGCTGTGAATGAAGTCTCAACATCAGAAGGTTAAGAGCTTAACATCAAAAGGGAGTGAACAATACTAAGGAGGATGTGCCAGACTACAGCAGTGACACTAGAGTGTGACCATCTGGCAATAAATAGGTCCATGGTTTGATAGAAAAACCCAAGTATAATTCAGCAACATTCAGATACACTTCAGGGAGTAGGTCATATTAGAACCTAGGCCTCTTGGTTCAGGGGCAGGGACACTACCAATGTACCACAAGACCATATAAAGCAGCTGCTGTAGGAGTTGTTCACTCAAAAGGTTATTCTATGTTTATAATCACCAGAACTTTACACAATCCATTTTACCAATACATTAAATCAACAAAAGGCCAACTCTTCAGGTTGAAGTGTCAAGTCCACAAGCCTCACCATGGAGAGGTAAACATAGGAGGAATAGAGCTCCACATTGATCTGCTTGTTAACAGCATCCTCACAGTCCTTGTGGTAGTTCTGACACACTTGGGAGGCCATCTTCACTATTCCTACTCACTATCACTAAATCTAAATTTGTTTGCCCCACTAGTTATTGTATTTATCCTCCTGGGACACCCTGCATTCAACCAGGGTGTGGCAGCACCAATGAAGATTGACAATCCCTGACAGCCGCTCAGGAATTTCCAATCAATCCAGGCACCAATGAACATAACAGGGAGGACTGTGAAGGAGGGGCTGAGACACAGAGCCAATCAGAGATCTGGAAGATAGACAGGTTTGAGAGATGAAATTTAATGATATCATTGCTCTTGGAGTAATAAATTCTGTACACACCCCAAATGAGCTGGATGTGACTGAATGACAAATGAAGTCTCTTGTCGTTGGAAACACGATATTAACCTTCTCTCCACCTTTACTAAACATTTGAATATGTCCCAGAATTTTACCTGACAAATTAAATGCTAAGTATTTATTTTTGTTGGCTTCAAAATGGACCAAATTTCAAATGTTCATTCATTAATGGGACACGAGCTTGTCCAACATTTATTGCCTGTCCCTGGTTGCCCTTCTGAAGGTGATGGTGAACTGCCTTCTTGAACTGAGGCAGTCAATTGACTTAGCTCCACCCACAGGACTGTTAGGGAGGGGGATCCAGGAATTTGACCCAGTGACACTGAAGAAACGCCAATGTATTTCCAAGTCAGGATGGTGAGTGACTTGGAGGGAACTTCCTTGTCCTTATATAT
>NC_057748.1:4670127-4679226 GCF_004010195.1 Chiloscyllium plagiosum
ATGGAGTTGTTGAATCCCACTCAGCTCAGGGTGAGCCTGTCAAACAGGTACTCTCCCAGGCCATTCTCAGGGGCTCCCAGTCTCTTCAGGTTGGTGATGTGATCTCCCAGCTTCTTGATCATCTTCACTTGCTCATCCAAGTAGTGCCTCTCCAGGAAGTCACACAGCTGGAAGGCAAAGAGAAAATCTGATTATGTCAAGATCAAATATACTCTTCTCCACCAAGACTGGTATTCCCCTCAATATGGAGTGGACAATTGAGGAAGTGGTGGCTAGTACAATTGCAACATTTAAAAGGCATTTGGACAAAATTATGAAAAAGGAAGGGTTTGGAGGGATATGGGCTGGGTGCTGGCACGTGGGACGAGATTGGGTTGGGATATCTGGTCAAGGGCCTGTTTCCATGCTGTACACTGCTTGGACTGAGACAGTTAAGGGATGTCACAGATTGCTTAACAGCGTCGAGAAAGTGCTCAGATCATGACTACACCAGAAGCTTGGTCCACTCCCAGGCTCGACTCACAAAGTTAAATACAAAATTGGAGGCTAAAGGGCCAAGTGTCTTATCCATTTAACGTAAGAGCCCAGACATAAATACATTAAAAACTCACATGAGGATCCGTGTGGTCAGAGGAGAGTTTGTGCAGATCCAGCAGACTCTGGTTCACATCCTTCTCCATCTGCAGAGCTCTCTGCATTGCCTCCAGACCATTGCCCCACTCATCCTGCTCTGGCTTCTGGAGGAAGGGAAAGGCAAATGTTTCACTCAGTTGGATCGAAGTTAAAAACAAGAAACCAATTGGGTTAAGCCACTTCAAATCCATATTAAGTGAAGTTATTTCTAACCAAATAGGATCGAAACCAAGTTAGTCCAACCTTGACATCCTGCAGGAGGACTCGGCATTCCACGTTTATTCTGGAATTCCATCAGTTTCTCAGCGTGTTCCCGTTCCTCATGGGACTGCTCCTTGAACTCAGCAAAGTGACGCAGGGCAACATCATCCCGGTCAAAGTAAGAGGCCTGGGGGAGGAGAGAATTCAAGTGTCACTTAAAGCTCCTAAAGCAATTCGAGATCTTCAATTAATAGACAATTTATAACAGCATACAACCTAGTTCCCTGCTCAAGCAGTTAGCTAGATTCACTCGTTATTCAGCTGAATTTCATTGAAGTTAAACATTCCATACCAAGCTAAACCTGAATTCTTATGTCAGGTTATGGAGTACATCCTGCTTTCAATGGATTAAACCAAAGTGCCCTACACTCCTAAGTAGAGAAGATTTTTCAGAACAGGGTAGATCTCTCCAGTATTTGGCCCATCATTGAGAGACACTGTCTGACATGGTAGGGTTTAGTGCCAGATACTCTTTCAAACAGTCCCTGATGCAGTACAGTCATTGGTAAAGAAAAAAGTAGTTCATTTGATTCCAGAACAAGCAGTTGAGATACTGTCAAATACCATTGAGCAAGTTATTACATATTTTTCCATTCCACCAATGAAAACAGTGATCATTGCTGTGAATGAAGTCTCAACAGCAGAAGGTTGAGAGCTTAACATCAAAAGGGAGGAAACAATACGAAGGAGGATCTGCCAGACTACAGCAGTGACACTAGAGTGTGACCATCTGGCAATAAATAGGTCCATGGTTTGATAGAAAAACCCAAGTATAATTCAGCAACATTCAGATACACTTCTGGGAGTAGGTCGTATTAGAACCTAGGCCTCTTGGTTAAGGGGCAGGGACACTACCAATGTACCACAAGAAGACCATATAAAGCAGCTGCTGTAGGAGTTGTTCACTCAAAAGGTTATTCTATGTTAATAATCACCAGAACTTTACACAATCCATTTTACCAATACATTAAATCAACAAAAGGCCAACTCTTCAGGTTTCAGTCTCAAGTCCACAAGCCTCACCATGGAGAAGTAAACATAGGAGGAATAGAGCTCCAGGTTGATCTGCTTGTTAACAGCATCCTCACAGTCCTTGTGGTAGTTCTGACACACTTGGGAGGCCATCTTCACTATCCCTACTCACTATCACTAAATCTAAATTTGTTTCCCCCACTAGTTATTGTATTTATCCTCCTGGGACACCCTGCATTCAACCAGGGTGTGGCAGCACCAATGAAGATTGACAATCCCTGACAGCCGCTCTAGAATTTCCAATCAATCCAGGCACCAATGAACACAACAGGGAGGACTGTGAGGGAGGAGCAAAGACTCAGAGCCAATCAGAAATCTGGAAGATAGACAGGTTTGAGAGATGAAACTTAATGATATCATTACTTATGGAGTCGTAGATTCTGTGCACACCCCAAATGAGCTGGATGTGACTGAATGACAAATGAAGTCTCTTGTGGTTGGAAACACGATATTAACCTTCTCTCCACCTTTACTAAACATTTGAATGTGTCCCAGAATTTTACTTGACAAATTAAATGCTAAGGTTTTATTTTTGCTGGCTTCAAAATGGACCAAATTTCAAATGTTCATTCATTAATGGGACACGGGCATCGCGAGCTTGTCCAACATTTATTACCCTGTCCCTGGTTGCCCTTCTGAAGGTGATGGTGAACTGCCTTCTTGAACCGAAGCAGTCAATTGACTTAGCTACACCCACAGGACTGTTAGGGAGGGAGCTCCAGGATTTTGACCCAGTGACAGTGAGAAACGCCAATGTATTTCCAAGTCAGGATGGTGAGTGACTTGGAGGGAACCTCCTTGTCCTCATATATGGTATCGGTCGTGTGTTTGGAAGGTGCAGACTCAGGTCCGGGAGCGAATTACTCTCGTACATCTCGTGGATAGTACACACAGCTGCCACTGTGTGTCAGTGGAAGGGGGAGTGAATATTTGTGGATGTGGTGCCAATCAAGTGGGCTGCTTTGTCCTGGATGCTGTTGAGCTTCTTGTTTGTTGTTGGAGATGTACTCATTCAGGTAAGTAGGGAGTATTCCATCTCACTCCTGAGTTATGTTTTGAAGGTGGGAGACAGGCTATTGGGAGTCAGAAATTGGTTACTTGCTGCAGGATCCCTGGCCTCACTGAATTTATCTGAACGGTACCGTTCATATTCTGGTCAATGGTAATCCTAGGATATTGATAGTGGGGGATTGAGTCACGGTAATGTTTTTGAATGTCATGGGGTAATGGTTAGATTCTCCTTTGGTGGAGGTGACTGTTGCCTGGTACTTGTATGGCTCAAATATAAATTGTCAATTGTCAGCCCGAACCTGGATATTGTCCAAGCCTTGCCGTATATGGACATGGACCGCTTCACTTTATGAGAAATTATAAGCTACTATGTAAAAGCAGTTGAGAAATAAAACCAGAACATGCTGGAGAGTCTACATGGGTCTGGCAGAATCTGTGGGAGGAAGCATAGAGTTAATGTTGAGCCCAAAGACTGAGTCAAAATGGGACTCAAATTATTAACTCTGTTTCTCTCTCCAAAGAGGCTGGCAGCTCTGCTGAGATTCTTCAACAATTTCCAGATTTTTCTGCAGGATTTTGCTTTTTGTTTTATTCAAGTGGTTGAAGACCAAGGTGAGGTGGAGATATGTTCCCTTTGATTAACCTCAGTGTTAGATAGGCCTGACAGAGTGGCTTTGATTCACATCAGGAGCCACCAATAACATCACAGTGAGAAGCCTCTTGTGAAAGATGCCTGTGGGCACAGTTGATGTGTCTGACCAGAAACTGTATTCATGTATTTACGCTCATTCTGGTCAAAAAAGATCCAAAACGTATTGATATCCAGCGGTCACAAAGACCTTATTCAAGTGGTTGGACATCACATGGTCACTCAATGATCACCGGAGACTTTGAAAAATGCCTTTGGGTATTGGCTCTGGGGGTAACTATTGACTGATCCTTTATCTAAGATTACATTGAATTTAGTATCCCTAATTTAGTAGGGAGCTGGGTTGGGGATAGATTCAAAACAAAATCAAGGTGGTGAAAAACAAACTCCTACAGATGATTTTCTTCACAATGACAGAGATGAAATAGGACTGTAAACATCTTTGTGAGTTACAAGGACATTAATATATTGTTTCATTGCCATTCCCATCAAATTCCTAACATACTGTTCTATGCCAGGGCAGCATTTACTCCATTCCTGAAGAAGGGCTCATACCCGAAACATCACTTCTCCTGCTCCTCGGATGCTGCCTGACCTGCTGCACTTTTCCAGCAACACATTTCAGCTATGATCTCCAGCATCTGCAGTCCTCACTTTCTCCTCCTCATCCCTAGAGCCAATCATATTGCTGTAGGTGAGTCTGGAGTCCCGTGCAGGCCAGCTCAGGTAAGGACAGCAGATTTCTTTCCCTGAAGAGCATTTGTGTACCAGGTCGGGCTTCTCCCTAACAATGGACAACAGCTTCATGATCACAGAATGTGGTGCTGGAAAAGCACAGCAGGCCAGGCAGCATCCGAGGAGCAGGGGAATTGATGTTTGGGGTATGAGCCATCCATCAGGATGAAAGGCTGATACCCGAAATGTCGACCCGAGGGCCAATGGGCCTATACTGCGCTGTAATGTTCTCCTGCTCCTCAGATGCTCCCTGACCTGTTGTGCTTTTCCAGCACCACACGTCTTGACTCTGATCCCCAGCATCTGCATTCCTCACTTTCTTCTCACGGCTTCATGGTCTTTATTGACTGGATTCCAGATTTTATTGAATACAAATTGCACCAGCTGCAATGGCTGGATTTGAACATGCCCCCCCGGTCTCATGCTGATGGCACTAGGTCATCACCTTCACTGCCTTAGACCGCGGCTAACTGCCATCAGCATCTCCATCCACGTATACAGGATGGTGAAAGAAATGGAGATAAGCATGAGGTGGAAGGTACATGTGGCGATAAAGTACTGCAAAGCACCTAAATACAAAAGTAGCATCATGGGAAACCCTTACTATTGGTTTGCCGAACTGACTGAGGAGAAAAATATTTGGATGTGGAGGAGGGTGAAGGTGAAGCATTTACTTCAGTCCACGTTGAATTCACAATGCCCTGTCTAAATTGGTTAATGGAGCATAGTTCCACAGACTCCACTCCTGCCAATATCTTAACCTGGCTGATGTTGAGGATTACCTGTCTAGGTTATAGGGAGGCTTGGAAAGAGGAGTTTATTTCAAATAGTGAACATTATGGCTGTGTTCAGCATTGTCCAAGCAGCCACTCTTGCAGGTTCTCACTTTGTAGGGTTAAACTTCCCCCGTGAGTTTAATGTAGTAATTGCAGATTGGAGGGAGGGCCTAGGTCTGTCACATGTTAATACTACTGTGACATTCCACAAATTCACCAAGCTTTCAAATTACCGAAACCGGGAAAGCTTTAGTGTAGACAAAAAATTCCAACCTTGCAGATTAGACCCTAATATTAACAGACCAATATCCTCAACACTTCAAGCACAGCTTAATGAACTTGAGAGATAAGCCTCCAGGCTTTGTTTCGAACAAAACCAGCAAGTTTAATACTGTTGTGATTTCTGAGAGAACTTACTGTGGAAACTTGCTCTAATTGAGGATGCAAGGAGTGGGGAAGTTGGTTGTGGATTTGAAAATCCAAAACAGCTGAGGTTGTAATCTAACTGGTGACGGTTGGATAGTGTTAGCAATATTATTGCCAGTGGCATTGGCCCATGTACTTGACTACTTAGGGAGACGTTTGTAAAACTCCTCTTGACAATCAGAATCTGGTTGTGCCAGTCTCCCACTTTAATGGAGAAAACATTTATTCCATAAACTCAGCTCTGTACTTGACCTTATACCCACACCACATATTTGGTGTGAGATGAAGTAATTTGGACTGGATTTGATTACTGATCTGCATCAAGAGATCCTCTGATAGCAAGTCCCAGTACAGACCTATATACACAGTTTGACCTACTAGTCAGCAAAAACCAATCCAACAATGAGCAGTTTATTTACAGTTGGTACATTCCATAATCAAGCCCAGGACAGTGAGCTACTTCTACAGCTTCAGATTCTATAGATCTCATTCAGAGAGAAAAACAATAAAGTCCTGCTCCCTGCAGTCAGTTCAGTCACTCTCCCCCAGGGTGAGCCTGTCAAACAGGTACTCTCCCAGGCCATTCTCAGGGGCTCCCAGTCTCTTCAGGTTGGTGATGTGATCTCCCAGCTTCTTGATCATCTTCACTTGCTCATCCAAGTAGTGCCTCTCCAGGAAGTCACACAGCTGGAAAGCAAAGAGGAAAACGGATTACATCAAGATCAAATATACTTTTCACCAAGAATGGTATTCCCATCAATATGGGGAATGGACAGTTAAGTGACAGATTGCTAGACAGAGTCTCTAGAAAGTACTCAGATGTTAGCAACACCAGAAGCTTGGTCCACTCCCATACTGCGCTCACTACAATTTAGATAGAAATCAGAGGCTAAAGGGTCAAGTGTCTTATCCATTTAAGCTAAGAGCCCAGACATAAATACATCAGAAACTCACATGAGGGTCTGTGTGGCCAGAGGAGAGTTTGTGCAGATCCAGCAGACTCTGGTTCACATCCTTCTCCATCTGCAGAGCTCTCTGCATTGCCTCCAGACCATTGCCCCACTCATCCTGCTCTGGCTTCTGAAATTAAAAAGTGATCAAGTGTGATACTTGGATGTAGAGTGCCCAAATGTTTGGATTTTGGGCTGTGTGGGGTTATTCTGGAGGTATAGGGACAATTGGCATGTTAAAGTCACCAAGGAATGACAGTGGATGAGTGAATGGTCAGTCCATGGATGATATGTTAGTTTAAGAGCAGACATCACTCAGTGTTCCTCAAATGGGAGGACCAGTGTAATGTGACTGGCATTGAAGGTTACTGGACACCAAACCTTTGTTCCACGTTCAAGACTGCATACTCAGTTAAACACTAAGCACAGCCTTATCTTTATGATATCACAGTTGGTTTTAGTCAAAAAACTAGTGCATCCATATTCTTGATCAAATCATCTGAGCCAAGGCAGTGGACAAAAGATCACCATTATAACTAAATCCTACACACTTGTCCTCCCTTTACACCAAGGCTCAATTTTAGCTGTTAATCCCCATGGATGGAGAATTTAGTCTTCACAGGATAAGCAATAAACCTTTGTAAAAATTTCAATTACAAAACAAAACTCTAACCTTGACATCCTGCAGGAGGACTCGGCCTCCACGTTTATTCTGGAATGCCAGAAGTTTCTCAGCGTGGTTCCCGTTCTCATGGGACTGCTCCTTGAAGAACTCAGCAAAGTGACGCAGGGCAACATCATCCCGGTCAAAGTAAGAGGACTGTGGAGGGGGTGGGGGCGGGGGCGGGGGAGAAAGAGAGGAGAACAGAATTCAAACTGCAATTTACACAATTAAAAATGAACTGCAGATATTAAAGATCTGAACACAGGAAAGCTGTTGGGGCAACTCAGGTCTAGTAGCATCGGCCAAGAGATAATGTGATTCTAAAGGTCCTACTTGGCTTGATGCTAACTCAACATTTGTGTGGTCAAGAACTGTTTAACTGGAATTAAAATATAGCATATGTTACATGGTCATTGGATTTATGATCAGGTCTCATTAAGTGTCATCTATCAAATCAAATTAAATCTTTGGGTTGGGGAGGACAACATTTTTCCTTGCCCCGTTATCTGGGAGAACATTCAACTTGCACAAGAATGAGGCCCCAAACATCTTACTGGGCGAGCTCACTGCTGGATGCAAGTAGTGTCCTATCTTACAATGGTCACTGCATTTCCAAAGAGTTCTTCAGCAGCAACAAGGCATTTTGCAAAATGGAGGCACCATGAAACCTGAAAGTTAGGTCGAGCTCAAACCATTTATCTAGATTTATACTACAGTAGAACCAGAGAGCATTCAGTGAATAAGGTGGACACTAGGAATCAGCTTTGAAATCATGACAAGGAAACCCAGGGAACCTCTAAAGATCACATTAACAACAGTCCAACCTTTGTTCAGTGTCAGCTTGGTTTGTGCTCCATTACCAACCTGTGGAAATTCAGTTCAGGTGTTTTCTGATCTAAACAGTAGAAATGTTATGACACATGCCTGAAGCAATTGGGATTTCAGCCGAGACATCATGGCTGAGGGGTAGGAATATTGCCAGTGCACCAAGATGCCTAAACATATCACTTGATGGGTCTCACTATGGTCTACAGATGTTGATTTAGATATTTCCTAACAACTTATTCAGCAATGTTATGACACCATCGCCAGGGCGGGTGCTAATTGAAGCCAGGCCTTCTGGATCAGAGGTAGGGGCACTACCACTCGACAATAGGAGTCCAACAAGGCAGTCATCCTTGGGGAGGCAGTCTCAAACCCAGACACTTGCTGGTTAAAAGCCAAACATGCTGACCAATTGCACCAGAGACTGATCTTTGCTTTCCCTCTAATGCTAAAAGATGGACTATTTGAAGTAACTAATCAAACTAGACACACATCACCTCTGGAACAGGTAGGTTTAAATAGAGACCAGCAGGCCCAGACATAGGGGCACTGCCATTACACCACAAGAGACCCACAAGACGTTTTCCAATCAAATTGTTCAGGGATATTACACACTTCTGCAGTAGGCAGGACTTGAAATAAGTCTCATGGCTCAGACATACAGACACTACCATTGGGCCACAAGCACCTTCCCTTATATTACTCCTCTCATAACACAATAGTCACTACAGAGAACAAGGCAAAATATATTTAATCTGCAGCTTGAACTGCCTTATTTGATCAAATTTGAACTCCCCACCCCCCAGAATGATAAGAAACAGCTCAAAGGAACTTCAAATTGGAGAAAATCAAACCTATTAGGAACACAGTCACAGGAATACAACCCTCACCATGGAGAGGTAAACATAGGAGGAATAGAGCTCCAGGTTGATCTGCTTGTTAACAGCATCCTCACAGTCCTTGTGGTAGTTCTGACACACTTGGGAGACCATCTTCACTATGCCAGCTCACTATCACCTAGCCAACTCTAGAATTAAGCCTCTCTCCCACAAGCTCTTGTATTTATCCTCCTTGGACATCCTGCACCCAACCAGACAGTGGCATCACCAATGATGATTGACAATCCCTGATAGCCAG
>NC_057748.1:4679726-4697874 GCF_004010195.1 Chiloscyllium plagiosum
GGTCTGTACTGCGCTGTAATGATCGAAGTTCCCTAGGGAAGTTCAGGTGGTCAATCAAAAACTCTTAGAAGGATGTGTTCTGGAGGGCAATAGATTCCATTATATGGACTAGAAGCTTATAACATTGGATATCCAAAGAAAATTGACAAACACACGCTGAACACCAAAGTCAACACAGAAACTAATGCAAATATCACAGGCATCCCATCTAAGTTGGAGCTAATCCCTTGGAACACCTGATCGTGGACTGAAACACTTGTGTTTAAAAATCAGCTATCAACACGTGATCTCAGAGAAACAGTAATGTGAAATAAAGGAAGCAGAGGTAGAGATGAAGAGAATTCATCATAAACAATGAGTCATTATAATCGGAAATGCAGAGCCTGGAAGGATGTTGGAAGTATATTCAATAATTCCAGAGGGAATTAGATTGTAGACATTTAATGAAATATGAGAAAGATAAGGGAGCTGGGATTCATTGGAAAGATCCGAAAGGGTAGCAACTGTCACAATGAGCTACATTGCCACACTTTATGCCCACAAATCAATGATAAGCCAAAGAATTTGAGAACAATTGTGTCTTAATATTTCAATCTGGTTCAAATATTCCTCAGCCACATTGAAAGTCGACCAGAAAAGGACTCATCGATCAAACAACACTGTCGGGCAGGAAAAGGCCAGCTGCTCCATAAGAAGACCATAAGAAATAGGAGTGGAAGTAAAGCCATTCGGCCCATCGAGTCCACTCCTATTTCAATCATGGCTGATGGGCATTTCAACGCCACTTACCCGCACTCTCCCCGTATTCCTTAATTCCTTAGATCTCCCGTCAACCTTCTAAACTCTAACGAATACAATCCCAGGATCCTCAGCTGTTCATCGTATGTTAGGCCTACCATTGCAGGGACCATCCTTGTGAATGCTCCGTCGAGCCTGTCCCCAAACTCACTGTAGCCAATGGGGGATTGAGTCTGTGGGTGACATAACATTAAGTAACATTCACTCCCTTTCATTCTCACATTTCCATGTCTCTGTCCAGTGGCTGGTTTGCAAATCCCCTTAAGGCAACTTGATTTGCTAAGGTTGTTGCATTAGCTTCACAGCTTCTCACAAGTAAAAAAAACTTGACCAGCAAAGCATCTTCAGTAAAAGTAGTAACTTGTTATTAAGAATAAACTAGAGTGTTGAACAACGAGACATTTCAATATTGGAAGAAGGTCATGGAACCCAAAAACAGTGACATCAATGAGATGAATTTCCCAAACCTCTCTGTATTTTAAGACTCTGATTGGCTCTAGGTCTCAACTCCTCCTCCACATCCTCCTCTCCTTTGTTCATTGGTGTTTGGATTGATAGGGGATATCTGGTTGGCTGTCAGGGATTGTCAGTCATTGTTGGTGATGTCATTCCCCGGTTGGGCGCGGGATGTCCCAGGAGGATAAATTCAAGAGCTTGTGGGAGAAAGGCTTAGTTTTAGAGCTGTTTGGGTGATAGTGAGTAGGAATAGTGAAGATGGCCTCCCAAGTGTGTCAGAACTACCACAAGGATTGTGAGGATGCTGTTAACAAGCAGATCAACCTGGAGCTCTATTCCTCCTATGTTTACCTCTCCATGGTGAGCCTTGTATTTGTGTGACTATGTTCTTAAAAGTGTGACTTTTCTGCAGTTGAATGCAATATCTTATGTTTCTTTACTTTTGGGGTCTGTGGGAAATACTCAAGCAATGAACCCCTCTCTGGTGTGTGAGGGGTGATTTGTGGAGTGAATGAATGGCTCCTATGTTTCAACTCCTCTAACTAGTGGCTGAGAAAGCACAGTAGCTCCTCATGAAGGCTGTATTGGTGGCAACGTCCCCACCACTGGGTCTCATCTCGGGTTCAAGTGTCCTCTGCTTCAGAGGTATTAGTAATATCTGTGTATAGATTCATTACAGGAAACTGAGCAGTTTCATGCTGATTAACAAGTACTCATACCTATTTATGTTAAGGGAAATAAGCTCTTAATGGGATGACTACAACTAATTTTCTTTTTTTGGTTGGGTGAAGTTCTAAGATTCCCTTAATTTGTTTGTTTGTTTGTTTGTTTGTATCATTCAGAATGTTGACAGTCTGACCTTCTCTACCTGCAGTAGAAGGCACTTGTCCAGCAGCTTAATTAGGCATTATTTAATGTGGAACTTTTTAAAGACTGAGGAAAATAGTCAATGTTAAGACTGCCTAAATTTAATTTTCAGTTAATTTTGGAGGAAATGAGTTCAAAATAGTTATAACCCTAGTTGACTATTCTTTCTTGCAGTCCTCTTACTTTGACCGGGATGATGTTGCCCTGCGTCACTTTGCTGAGTTCTTCAAGGAGCAGTCCCAGGAGGAACGGGAACACGCTGAAAAACTGATGGAATTCCAGAATAAACGTGGAGGCCGAGTTCTCCTGCAGGATATCAAGGTTGGGTTTAATTACACCTCTAACCATCTTCACTGGAACTTGATGTAGACAGGGGGCTGGAAGAACATAGCAAGCCAGGCAGCATCAGGAGGTGGAGAAGTTGATGTTTTGGGTGTCCCTCTTCAGGACTGGGGGTGGGTGTAGGGGAGCTACAGATAAATGGGGTGGTGATAGGTGAAGACAGGTAGAGGGTATGACCTGGTTGGTCAATGGAGGAATGAATCTGCTTGAAGGAAGTTATTTGAAACTAGAGAATGGGGGCAGTATGGTGGCTCACACTGCTGCCTCACAGCACCAGGGCCCCAGGTTTGACTCTAGCCTCTGACAACTGTCTGGGGAGTTTGCACATTCTCCCCACGTCTGTGGGTTTCCTCCCACCGTGCAAAGATGTGCAGGTCAGATGAAATGGTCATGCTAAATTTCCCATAGTACTAGGTGCATTAGTCAGAGGGGAAATGGGTCTGGGTGGATTACTCTTCGGAGGGTCAGTGTGGACTGGTTGGGCCGAAGGGCCTGTTTCTACACTAAGTAATCTAATCAATGCGTCCTCTGGGCTGTAGGCTGCCCAGGTGGAAGATGAGGTGCTATTCTTCCAACTTGCAGTTTTGATTATAGCAATGGAGGACACTAAGAATCTTCATGTGAGAAGGGGAGTTGTTTCTAACTCTAACTTGTGGCACTATGTTTGAAACTATTGAACCAATTGGTTCAATGCTGTAACTACTATGACATGTTAGTTCATGAAGCATCTGCCTCTTCCCTTGCTCCAGAAGCCAGAGCAGGATGAGTGGGGCAATGGTCTGGAGGCGATGCAGAGCGCTCTGCAGATGGAGAAGGATGTGAACCAGAGTCTGCTGGATCTGCACAAACTCTCCTCTGGCCACACAGACCCTCATGTGAGTTCCTCCTGCTAATGTTAATGTAGGCTTTTGGACAAGACTTGTTCATGAGCCTCCAGGTCTCTTAGCTTACTGCTAAATGTTGGGACACTGTGGTTTTGGGGGTGAAGGGAAAGGTCTTGTAATGGAACTCATCCATTGTTTCTCAAACTGACTACATTCTTTTTGGCAAAAGGGGAAATTCAAACTCTTAAAGTTGACTTCTGGTTTTCTTGTTCTGTATCTAACTAGTTTCCTCCTTGCCTTTCCCTTCCAGCTGTGTGACTTCCTGGAGAGGCACTACTTGGATGAGCAAGTGAAGATGATCAAGAAGCTGGGAGATCACATCACCAACCTGAAGAGACTGGGAGCCTCTGAGAATGGCCTGGGAGAGTACCTGTTTGACAGGCTCACCCTGGGGGAGAGTGACTGAACTGACTGCAGGGGCTGAGACTTTGGTTGGGCTATGCTGTAGAGATGAATGGCTTGACGTCTAGTGGTGACCTGGGATATATTGTGAAACTATGTACAGTGAATAAATGTTCACTACCTGTAGTCTAAACACTTGTTTTTGTTTTTTGTTTTTTTTATTTGAAAGTGAAATCTGGAAGTGTTGCCCTCTACAAGCTGGGAAGACCTACTGCTCCAGCTAACCTTCCAATATTGATCAATACATTCATTTCTAAGCATTACTGGGAGATCCTGTCTGGACTGTTGCAACCTGAATACTTGACTATTTCCTGTTGCTCTAATGATTAACTTCAGGTATATGTTTAAAATGCAATGCACCAACTTAAAGCTGTGACCACTAATATCTCAGCTAAGTGTAGCATATAAACTTGCTGATTGCAATGCAACAGCCCATTAGCTAACAGAATATTTTTCAAGGTTATAGTGCCATGCAATAAGATAAAGGACCAATCTTATTTATTCCATATTTCCACCAAACCTAGTCTTTGACTAAATTAAGAATGATCATCCATTGACAGTTGGAGAATTCTACTGACTGTAGTATCACTAGGGTGGCTCCTTCTTCTGTGGAAGGTCAGCCTGTTAACCGGTAGCCCAGTACCTACATCAGATATTAAAACTTAACCTAATCATACAAAATGTAGATTTTTTTTCTTTTTGGGTGGTCTTTCAGGATTTAGAGGCAGAGTCCCCCTATGCTGCTGGGAAAGCGTTAACTTCAAATGTGGGACGCTTCCCACTTCACAGCTGCATTTTCTTACTTCCAAAGTAACAGTATGCTTTCCTGAATAATCCCTTTACTTGGTCTGTGGGTGTAATTCTGGCTGTGCACTGTTCCCTAACCCCTCCTGCCAATTCCCTGATCTGCTGCAATCATTTACTGGGCAGGTGTCCTTTTTTTAATCCATGGTTATTCCTGACCAGATATTCTCTAGTTATAATCCCAGGGGAGAAGGGATAAACCAACTTCTGGGTCGGTCACAAAACCATTATCCCTTGACACCTTTACTGGCACAAATACCTTGCTTGTCAAAGGAGACAAATTAATCCGGCTCTAAAACTAAAAGGTAAATTTCTTAGCTACTGAGTACAATGGTAAGTATCTTCAAGATAAGGAGAAGAATTCGCTCATACAGCCGACTGAATCTACTCCCATTCAAACATGTTTCTCAACCTCATTCTCTCGCCTTTTCCTTGCAGTCCTTGATTTCCCCTTAATGAAAAACCTCTCCATCTCTGTTTGAAACACACTCCATGACCTGGTTTCCACAGCCCTCTCTAGGAATGCATTCTTCCCATTAACCACCCTCTGGGGGAAGAAATTCCTTTGAAGGTTTATGCATCATTCTTCTGTGAAGAGTATGTGAAACATTGGTCACTGTGTTAGAGTGTAACCGTGAAGCAGTTTATTTCAAGAGACCTAGCTTTGTGCATTTGTTGAAAGACCTGTGTGTGGTTTTCTTATCAATGGTGATTTGAGCTTTCACTGCAGTGAGATTCCATCTCCTCTTATCTGCAGCATTGAGAGAGGGAAGAGAAGGGAGGTGGGAGTTCTAAAACCTGTTCTTGGGTTATGATCTTTACAGCCCACTAACGCAAGGCACTAAAATATATATATTTTAACCCTTTTCATAACTTCTTGGAAAGTTAAAACAGTGAGGCATGATCCTCAGGAGTTGGCTTTCTGTTGAGGGATATTCAGCCTCTCATTACGTCTGTAGCCAAAGAGGATCACTGTCTAGCTTGTTTTGAACTGAATCTTTCCCTTTGAGGTGTGGCTGTTTGAGGTTTTCTGAGCAGCTTTTTCTGGTATGACATTCCATGCTTCCTCCCAGGGCTTTGCCAGTCACTGAATCTAAATCTAGTCATCTGTTGGCTGTATGTCCTCTTTTCAGAAGCACATTCTCATGAGAAGTTCAATCTGTCTGTAAGTAGACAGGGATTTTGATCCATTGTCATGACAGAGAAGCAATTTAGATATTCCCTTTGCAGACCTGTTCCATCAACTTATAAACCTCCTCTCTTTCCCTTCCCCCACCACCCTCCCCTCCTCAAACCAGCAGCTCCTCCATTAAACAATCTGTTTATGTTTGGGTGCAACATCCATTTCAAACCTGTTGTATCTTGGTACCTGGATACCAACCACCTGTGTTTATTGTCACCAATTCTCCCTTTGATGCCAGTTAAAGGGATTGTTTCAAAAGCTGAACGACAAAAAGTCTCTCCTTACCTTAAGTGTTTTATTACATAACTCCTCTTCATTGGCAGTCCTTCAGGGTTGAGAATAACTTGCTTTCTTCTGGCAATGTGGGTTCTACGATGGTTGAACAGACCAATCCTGGAGGTGCAGACTGTGTCCCACGTGGGGTCAGGTGGTGTCTGGGGAGGCCAGGGTGTGGAGGAGGAGGGGTAAGACCCTCTGGATACTGCCTGCTCTTTCTGCTGCTGGCACTTGGTCTTCTCTCAGTGTGGTTGGTTACTTCATGGATGTTGTTTCTCCAGTTTGGGCATTTTGAGGGCAAGTGATTCCCTTGTGTCAGTGGGCATTTTGCATTTCTTCAGACAGGCTTTTATAGTGTCCTTTCCTCTGCCCTCCTCGCAGTCACTTACCCTTGTATTCCACTCAGAGTCATAGGTCTGTTTCTGTGCTGTGCACCTCTTTCAGTCCAACTCGTCCATTCTGACCAGATATCCTAAATTAATCTAGCCCCATTAGACAGCAATTGGCTGCTATCCCTCTAAACCCTTCCTGTTCATGTACCCATCCAGATACTTTTAAATGCTGTAATTGTACCAGCCTCCACCACTTCCTCCGGCAGCTCAGTCCACACACGCACCACCCTCTGTATGAAAATGTTGTCCCTTAAGTCCCTTTTCTACCTTTCCCCTCTCACCCTCAGCCCCACGTGGGGTCAGGATCCTCTACTTCTGGATTCCCTCAACCCAAGGAAAAGACCATGTCTATTACCTTCACCATGCCCCTCATGATTTTATAAATCTCTGTAAAGTCACCCCCTCAACCTCTGACGTTCCAGGGACAACCGCCCCAGTCTATGAGAGTCAACCACATTACTGTGGCTCTGGAGTTACGCGTAGGCCAGACCAGGTGAGGATGGTGGACTTCTTTCCAGTAGGATATAGGTGAGCTGATGGATTTTTACCGACATTCGATAATGGTTGCTTGGTCATCAGTAGATTTGTAATACCAGGTCCTTTTATTTTATCGAATTCAAATTGCATCATCTGCTGTGTTGGGATTTGAACCGACTTGCTCCAATTGCCAAATAGCCAATGCTTCATCCAGTGGCTGTGCTATACTTCAAAGTGGGTAGAGCTTCATGTTCACTCATAGATTAACCTTTTCGTGTATGTTACCTTATACAACAATAGACGATGGGAATCTTCCATTTCCAAATCCTGCTGGATCCTTATTGGTGTCCTTCACACCGTGAATGGATTTAAAGTTTAAATGATGACCGTTCTAATTAGTTCATTTTAACTATAAAGGATTCTAAAAGGTTGGGGGAACCAGATTGAACAGTGGGTTTGGAGATACATCAAAAAGGAAACAAGTGCAGGTACAGTTACAACATTTAAAAGACGTTTGGACAGGAGCATGGATAGGATAGGTTTAGAGAGATATGGGCTAAACGCAGGCAGATGGAACTAAATTAGTTTGGGAAACTTAGTTGGCATGGACAAGTTAGACTGAAGGGTTTGTTGCCATGCTGTATGACTCTAGGGCTCAAATGGCAGGGCCATCGGGAAAGGATCTGGAGATGGGACAAATTGGGCAGCTCTTTTTTAAAAAAAGCTGTAACAGGGAAGGTGTGCCAAATACCCTCATTGTGTGACAATGAGTAAATGAAAAACTGTCTCCAATTTTGGTCTCCTTGCTTGAGAAAGGATGTAGCGGCATAGAAGGGATACACTAGGTTAATTCCAGAATTGAGAAGGTTGCTTTATGAGGAGCGATTAATAGATTAGGACCATACTCATTGAAATTTGGAAGAATTAGGGGGGATCTTAGAGACATAAATAACATTATGAAGGGAATAGATAAGATAAAAACAGGGAGGTTGTTTCCACTGGAGTGTGAAACTAGAATTAGGGGGCATTGCCTCAAAATAAGAGGGAGCAGATTTAGGACCGAGTTCAGGAGGAACTTCTTCACCCAAAGGGTTGTGGTTCTGTGGAATTCCCTGCCCAGGGAAGCAGTTGATGCTATCTCGTTGAATGTTTTTCAGGTAAACTTTTGAACATTAATGGAATTAAGGATTATGGAGAGAGGGCAGGTACGTGGAGCAGAGTCCAGGAAAAGATCAGCCATGGTCTTATTGACTGGTGGAGCAGGCTCAAAGGGTCAGCCCGCCTACTCCTGCTCCTAGTTCTTAGGTTTTTTTGGATGAGCTGAAGAGTTTGAGAAAATCTGAATCGACAACAATCAGATTCAAATATTACTCGGCCAATTTGAAAGTCGGCCAGAAATGGACTCATTGAACAAACAACACAGATGGTCAGGAACAGAGCAGCTGCTCCATCGAGTCTGTCCCCAACCCCACTGCAGCCAATGGGGGACGAGTCTGTGGGTGACATTGGGTACAGTCACGTTCACTCCCTCTCAGCCTCACATTTCCATTTTTCTGTCCAATGGCTGGTTAGAAATCACCTCAAGGCAAGTCAGTTTGTTTAAGGTATTGTATCAGCTTCACAGCCCCTCATTCGGATTATCCATCTCAGCAAAACATGAGAAATTATCATTAAATTCAAAGTTGTGGTTCCAGACTGTTATCTGGTGACTCATCTTCAGATTTGCAAAAGGGCATGGAATTGAAAAGCAGTGACATCAATTAGACAAATTTCCCAATCCTCTTTGTATTCCAAATCTCTGGCTCTGGGTCTAAGCTCCTCATTTACATCCACCTCTCCTTTGTTCAGTGGTGTCTGGATTAATGGAGGATTTCTGATTGGCTATTAGGGATTGTCAATCATCATTGGTGCTGCCTCTCTCTGGGTGGGTGCACAGTGACCCAGGAAGATAAGTGGAGAGCTTATGGGGGAGAGGCTCAGTTCTAGAGTTGTCTGGGTGATAGTGAGTAGGAATAGTGAAGATGGTCTCCCAAGTGTGTCAGAACTACCACAAGGACTGTGAGGATGCTGTTAACAAGCAGATCAACCTGGAGCTCCACTCCTCCTATGTTTACCTCTCTATGGTGAGGCTTGATGCTCCTTGGTGCTGTGTTCTGAAATATTGGGATTTCAGTGGATTGGATGTAAATTGTATTTCTTTTGATCCTGGGGATGATGTGTAGGGACAGGTCTTTGTGTAGTGAGTGTTTATGGAGTGAAATACAGGGTGATATTGAATAGACTGCATTTAGCTGCAGCTTCCCTTTATTGAGGCTTCATGTGCAAACCACTTCACTGTTATCTGCATTCTCAACAGACTACTACCACCCTGGCCAAGTACTTGTTGGGCATCAAAGCATGCTCATTAGGGTGCTGAAGTGAAATGTTGGCAGATTCCTGCTAGCTTATTTAGCTGCTCTGTCTCTCTACAGAGACATTCAGTTCTGATGAATGTTGGTTTTTAAAAAATGGGAAGAATGTAGCTTCTACTATATTGGGTTAGCCAAAAGTGCTTTGTATCCTACAAATCGCTTTCTTAGTGTAGTTACTAGGCATTTGTGCCTGAAGTTCAGAAGCACCAAGTTATGCACAACATGGTCTTCCTGCTAATAAAGAACAAAGAAAACAGGCCCTTCAGCCCTCGAAGCTGAATGCTCAGATCCATTCAATAAGACCTGAAGTGTAATTAGTAACCAGGAGAATGGTTAGCTGTCCCTATATTTGAAATTGTCAATCCATCTGAATGGACAGATTGGTGTTCCCCTCCTAAATGATGGGTTGGAGGAGCTGTTGCTGTGTGGATATCCTGGGGATTATGGTAATTTCAGGTTAAGAGCTTGATTTGTAACCAAATGAGGGGTCAATGATAATTCATACTTGTGACCAATAATGAAGTGTCTTTGTATCTGGAAGAAATCTCTCTTTGGGGAAGAAAATCTTTCATGACACAGCTTTGTCATTTCAATTCTCGCCTTCTCTTCCCCCAGTCCACTTACTTTGACCGGGATGATGTTGCCCTGCGTCACTTTGCTGAGTTCTTCAAGGAGCAGGCCCATGAGGAACACGCTGAGAAACTGATGGCATTCCAGAATAAACGTGGAGGCAGAGTCCTCCTGCAGGATGTCAAGGTTGGGTTTACTGGAATGAGTGGCCTCTGGCCTGGGGTCCCTTCATAATTTAATTTATTTTAAAATGAGTTTAATGTAGCAATCTCATTCTTGTCACGACTTTGTTTCTTTTGTAAATATCTAGTGTAAATATCTAGTCGTCGTCCCCCCCTCCCCCCACCCCCAGAAGCCAGAGCAGGATGAGTGGGGCAATGGTCTGGAGGCAATGCAGAGAGCTCTGCAGATGGAGAAGGATGTGAACCAGAGTCTGCTGGATCTGCACAAACTCTCCTCTGGCCACACGGACCCTCATGTGAGTTTCTCATGTTGAAGCACTTCATGTGCTCAGTTCAGTTGGAATGGTTGCTCTGAGCTTAATCAAAAGGTGTCTATTTCTGAATAGCCTTGTTCATGTCTCAATTCTATGGGCCTCTGTGGTAAACATTAACCCCATGATCTGGGATCTGATACTGTTTTATCTTTCCAATAGATCAAATTGAAATTGCATCTGTCTCTTCCTCCTGGACTGGAGGATGGTCAGTTTTGTTGGCTTTTTTAAAAAATAAAATCCTTCTTTCCAGCTGTGTGACTTCCTGGAGAGGCACTACTTGGATGAGCAAGTGAAGATGATCAAGAAGCTGGGAGATCACATCACCAACCTGAAGAGACTGGGAGCCCCTGAGAATGGCCTGGGAGAGTACCTGTTTGACAGGCTCACCCTGGGGGAGAGTGACTGAACTGA
Organism: Chiloscyllium plagiosum; assembly: GCF_004010195.1. Taxonomy (NCBI): domain Eukaryota; kingdom Metazoa; phylum Chordata; class Chondrichthyes; order Orectolobiformes; family Hemiscylliidae; genus Chiloscyllium; species Chiloscyllium plagiosum. Next base: position 4,690,496 of record NC_057748.1, read on the forward strand.
CTGCAGGGACTGAGCTGTTTGATGTGTAAAATGGAGAAAAGATCTCTTGGAATATCTGAGACCTGGGCACTACTGTGACTATGCATAAACTGTAAATAAACTGCTCCATATAGGACTAAGTATGGCCTCATTTTGGATTCCTTCCCCATAACACAAGGATTGAAATGGTACAGCAACTTTGAGGCATAGTTTAGTGCACTGGGAGTTCTCTCCTTGATCTTAACATTCAACGTTAACGTCAATCTCATCCCTTGACGTGAACAGTAGTTGTCACTAACTGGCATGTCATGTAATACTGACCTTGGCTTTACAAACTGCTTTGTGTGGTTTTATGGGAGCACAGCAAAACAAACAGGGAATCTCATGGAAAAGACTGCCAAGCCTGGAGTAAACAGGTTGGCTCAGTGGGGTCACAATAGTCAAAAAAGCTGACTAATGCTTACTCTGTGGGCGTTTGGTGAACCTCAGGCTTGTTCCCAGGTAGTTCAGTACAAGGTTCTCTTTCCTTCTCCAGCCACACTGGCAACTCTCTCTGCTAGAAAGACGTACCCTGTTACAATTAAAATGCTGTTCTTTAATTTTTGAAGGTGAACTATTTTGTGGCTTGTTCTTGGTGTATCTGCCCTTTTATGGTACAAGTGGTCAGGTTCAGATCTGTGAACCCAGGCCTCTCTCTTGAGAGGTCAGAGCATTACTGTGCCAGGAATGCCCTTGGAAAGCTAACTGCTGGGAACGAAATGTTGTTTGTTGGCCCCTTCTCTGGTTTGTTCCGAGCCCCAGACCAGGAATAAGCTTCTACTGGCCTCATGAAAGAAAATTTAACTCTGCTTAGAAATAATCTTATTGTTTGGATAAGATGTTTGTCAAATCTTCTGATTTGAGCTCCATTCACATCTTGGAGTGATATGATTCCCTGCCCCTTAGCTGACCAGGAATAAGCTTCTACTGGCCTCATGAAAGAAAATTTAACTCTGCTTAGAAATAATCTTATCCAAGCAATAAGATGTTTGTCAAATCTTCTGATTCGAGCTCCATTCACATCTTGGAGTGATATGATTCCCTGTTGAGTTGTATTCTCTGGTCATGTCCCTACACAAAGTGGATTCTTCCTTTAAATCTGAAGGAAATAATGATTTCACCTTACCTTGCCCTAAATACATTCTGAAACTAGTTTTTAAACAAGACGGTAGCTGCAACTGTCTCCCATTGACACAGTTCAAGAGTGGATGATGTTTAACAAAAATGAGAATCCATCTTTCCATGTTGTTCTGTATCTCTCCCTGTCCCATTCCATCCTCTAGATGCAAAGCTTTGTGCTGCAGGTGTAACTATCCAGTACCCGAGATCATTTAGGACTTTGAGAAATGTGATGCGTTTAACGTTCTGCCTTTCGTCATCTGTCCCAAACTGTTTACAAACGTTTCAGAAATGCAGATATCTTGCTTTCATAATAGGCCAAAAGCCTATGGAGGGAGAAAAATGCTGCTTACTAGTTTAAGGTTTGTAAAATCCATCACCATTTCCATGTTGCAGAGTTCTTACTGATGAATCTTGGTCAGACTTACTGTAGCCCAACAGAGATTGGACTTTGGGGAAAGCCTTTCAGATGAGGATTGGGGCATAATTCAGGGATACCACAATAGTGAGAAGACCAACTTATCATGGAAGATTGGCAGAATCTATTCACATACAGTAGAAGAGACAGATGAGAAGTCAGATCAGAGAATAAGCTACATAGCAGAAACCAAGACTCAATGCTATGAAACGAAGAAACCTTATTGGCATAAATAGTGCCTACCTAGTTTTTTTTTAAAAAAACTATCTGAAAAACAGTAGCTTGTTTAAGAATGGGATATCTACAAGAGACTTCTGTACCACTTGCCTACCTTTTCTGGAGTTAACCTGTCTATCTGACTGTATTTGCTGCTTTTCTCTCTTCCTATATCTGCCATCTATCAAACCTCCAACTCTTGTAAATTTCTCATTACATGGATCGGTTGGAGTAGCAATTAGAGACAATCTGATAAGATTTGCAAACAAAGACACTTACTGCACAACCCATCAGTAACAATGGAGACTCTCCCCAAACTCCCACATTTGCCAGGAAGAGTACCCCACTCTACAAAAGGCCATCTTTGCACCTTCACAATCTACAGACCCAGAAAATAGCACTGTCTTATTGTTCCATAAAAACACTGCTCCAGGCTAACCTAGTCCTTATGGAATATACTTTTAAAATTTAATCAAGGGGAAACTATCTCTTCAAGAAAGATCTGACTTGACTCACTACTAGATATTTACAGCAAGGTTGTACCCCAACACTATGCACTTATCTGATCCTGTGCTGTGAGGTCTCCCACACAGGTTTGGCTAAAGTCAGCTGTTAATTTTGGTGGTGTCAACTTTTCCAAGACACACATTTTTTGTCCAGAGATATTTGAAATCAAACAGCAAAGGCAGTAACTGTGCAAATTCACTCTAGTGTCAGACATCATGCAGAGGCTGGTGTGTGTATGGAATGAGCCATCAGAGGAAGTGCTGGAGGCTGGTACAATTGCAACACTTAAAAGGCATCTGGATGCGTATCTGAATAGGAAGGATCGAGAGGGATATGGGCCAAGTGCTGATAAACGAGACTAGATTAGGTTTGGATATCAGATCGGCATGGACGAATTATTTCTGTGCTGTACACCTCTATGACACTATACTAGCTATTTCCATAAGTAGCACATCATCATTAGATACAGAGCAGCAAAGGGTCAAAAGTATTTCATGAGCTAAAGCAACTTGCAATTGAAGAATCATCCAGTTTATTCCTAGATAATCCAACCAATACATTTTGGTGAGTAACAATTCCTGTCCATGCACAAGCCAACAAGTGTTACTGTACTACAGTTAGAGTTAAGGTCAGGATTATCAGATCATATACTATGGATGAAAAATACTATTTGCAATCCACAATAGTGCAACTACTTGGTCCAGGAGGCATACCATGTAAGGTTAAGGGTATAATACAAGCAACTCTGCAACACAAATAAAGAAGAAAATGTAGACACGTTTCACACTTGAATATTCACTTGTGAATGAAGGTCTTAAACATAGAGTCATAGAGATGAACAGCATGGAAACAGACCCTTCGGTCCAACCTGTCCATGCCAACCAGATATCCCAACCCAATCTAGTCCCACCTGCCAGCACCCAGCCCATGTCCCTCCAAACCCTTCCTATTCATATACCCATCCAATGCCTCTTAAATGTTGCAATTGCACCAACCTCCACCACATCCTCTGGCAGCTCATTCCATACACGTACCACCCTCTGCGTGAAAAACTTGCCCCTTAGGTGTCTTATATCTTTGCCCTCTCACCCTAAACCTATGCTCTCTAGTTCTGGACTCCCCGATCCCAGGGAAGGACTTTGTCTATTTATCTTATCCATGCCCCTCATAATTTTGTAAACCTCTATAAGGTCACCCCTCAGCCTCCGACGCTCCAGGGAAAACAGCCCCAGCCAGTTCAGCCTCTCTCTATAGCTTTCAAGTTTGTGAGACATGATTTCCCACGCACAAAGCTATGTTGACTATCCCGAATCAGTCCTTTTATGTGTTTCAAGACATCCAGCACTTCCTCCTTTGTAATCTGGACATTTTGCAAGATGTCACCATCTATTTCCCTACAGTCTATATCTTCCATATCCTTTTCCACAGTAAATACTGATGCAAAGTATTCATTTTGTATCTCCCCTATTTTCTGTGGCTCCACACAAAGGCCGCCTTTGTAGAACATTATAGAACATAGAACAATACAGCACAGTATAGACCTTTCGGCCCTCGATGTTGCACCATCTGATGCCCGTCTAACCTACACGATTTCATTTTCATCCATATGTCTATCCAATGACCATTCAAATGACCTTAAAGTTGGCGAGTCTATTACTGTTGCAGGCAGGCCATTCCACACCTCTACTACTCTCTCAGTAAAGAAACTGCCTTTAAAGCTATGTCCCCTCGTGCTAGTCATCACCATCCAAGGAAAAAGGCTCTCACTGTGCACCCTATCTAACACTCTGATGATCTTATATGTTTCAATTAAGTCACCTCTAACCCTCTTCTCTCTAACAAAAACAGTCTTTTCTCATAAGACCTTCCCTCCATACCAGACAAGCTTTTAGTAAATCTCCTCTGTACCCTTTTCAAAACTTCCACATTCCTCCTATAATGCGGTGACCAGAACTGTATGCAATACTCTAAGTGCGGTCACACCAGAGCTTTGTACAGCTGCAGCACGACCTCATGGCTCTGAAACTCAATCCCTCTACTAATAAAAGCTAACACACCGTATGCCTTCTTAACAACCCTATCAACCTGGTGGCAACTGGAAGGGATCTATGTACATGGACACTGAGATCTCTCTGTTCATCTACACTATCAAGAATCTTACCATTAACCTAATACTCTGCATTCCTCTTACTCCCTCCAAAGTCAATCACCTCACACTTTTCCACATTAAACTCCATTTGCCACCTCTCAGCCAAGCTCTGCAGCTTATTTATGCCTCTCTATAAACTGCAACAGCCTTTGCCACTATCCACAACTCCACTGACCTTAGTTTCATCCGCAAATTTACTAACCCATCCTTCTACACCCTTATCCGGGTCATTTATAAAAATGACAAACAGCAGTGGACCCAAAATAGATCTTTATGGTGGCAGGGCCCCAAAAGAGATCCTTGCGGTACATTATTCAAGTAGTAAAGGAATTGCAATTGATAGTGAACAGTCAAATTATAGTCAATTATGCCAAGTGTCTTTAAAGGGAGGCTACAACAAGTCATGGAGCAACCAGGTATGGATCTAAAGGAAATGTTAATCATTGAATAAACAGTTGCTGGACAACCTGCAGGTGAAGTCATTCAGCTTCCTAGACTTTTTATGGAACCCAAAAAAGAGAGAAACTGCTGAGATTAATAAGGTCAATTATCAGGGAATTGTTTCAGATGGAAATCTGTGACTACGTAGGATTGGCGTACATAGTATTATGGACCGGACCAGACTCCCTCCAAATATATTAAGAAGGTAGTCGAGACCCTCACTTTTTCTGATTTTAAAGATAAATGTGTTGTGCTGCTTTCCAGCTGAAATTTGATTGGTCAAACTACTCTATGTTAAGCACAACACAATTTGGTCAAATATTACAATTGAAATACCACAGAAGAATAGAATAGAATAGAATTAGCCTACCGGTAACTATTGGAATGCTTAACAAAATAACAGATACAGCAATTATTACTAATTAACTGTTCCAACATAGTAACATGCCATAAACATATCCTTGGCAAAAGGCAAATTTAGGAAACAAATTGTCTCACGTGCAGTTCTCCAATCCAGGAGGAAAGAACATCAAAAGACAATTCTGAGAGAGAAAGAACTCCAGCTTTCAGCTGTAGCAAAGAAAGATGTGGCAGCTTTTCCCAACCCTAGCTGCTTTCAACCCTGCTGAGCCTTCAACAGCAACTAACATTCCCTGGTTCTGTGGGTGGGGGCTCAACCACACCCATTCAGGCTGCTTCTATTGTTCCAACTACTTAAAAAAAACCCAAAGCCTCACAAGTTGATTATCTTCTCATTGACTGCTCAGCACCTATTCCCCAATCTCTCTCAACCCTCAATACAAGAAAGCAGGACAAAACACATCTCTTAAAGCATAATCTTAGCAGAAATGTTTTCTAATCCTATCAGCACAAATAGAGTTCAGATGACAAAAATCTGCCAAGGGATAAAAGGGCATCTAGTGGAATCAAGGTCAGCAGTCCTCAAAGCAAAGTTCTGCTCATCCTCCAAATTGGAAGAGATCACTTTTTGAATGAATAGATTTTGAAACCTCCAGATTGCCTGAATATGCCTTGGGGAGAGATGGGGTCATGGTAATTGTAATTATACATGAGAATGCATAAAGGTTTGTTATGAAAAAAGAAGCTTGTCAAAGGTTCTGAAAGATTAAATGCTGAGCATAGCGTTAAGATCATAGAATCCTTATCGTGTGGAAACAGGCCATTAGGCCCAACAAGTCCATACCAACCCTCCCAAGAGTAACCCACCCAGACCCATTCCCCTACTACTCTATATTTACCCCTTACTAATGCACCTAACCTACACATCCCTGCACACTGTGGGCAATTTAACATGGCCAATTCATCTAACCTGCACATCTTTGGGCTGTGGGAGGAAACTGGAGCACCCGGAGGAAACCCACACAGACACGGGGAGGATGTGCAAACTCCACACAGACAGTTGCCTGAGGCTGGAATCGAATCCAGGCTCCCTGGCACCGTGAGCTAGCAGTGCTAACCACTGAGCCACCGTGCCTTAAGCGCCATCCAATTTAATGATGTCATAAGGACTTGGGTGGGGAATGGTTGAGCAGCCCTGGATTGAGCAGTGGACAGACCTACCATCCTCACTGAAACAATTTCTGTCATCGTGCATTAAGATACATTTTATTTACAACTCTTCTTATTTAAAATGAGCCTCTTCTCATGAGCCCTGCCTAGTGATATTCCTCTGCAACACTTGACAAAGATTAGATCTCAATGTAAAAGGAGCATACTGTTGTATCATGGCTCACAGTCATTACCCCTTTAAAAGACACACTTAGGATCTCACCATTGTATCACACCATATGACCCAAGGGTATAAAGGTTTCGGACTCCATCTTACTGAGGATCGCCTGAAGCATGACACACTACTTGAAGCAGTTCTGTGCTGTAGCCAGCCACTCATGTGCTTCTAGATACAGTGCTTATACATAATAACTAACTGTTGGATTTTCTGTAATACCACAACTGCACTGAGCTTCTTCTGTTACAAGAGATATCATAAGTATTGCAACATTGGATAAAACACCCTACTGGGATCAAAACTCACATCAGATGATGGCTGCAAGCCTACTCCACAATAAGCAAGATTCCAGCAATCTCATACAAAATGATGTCAATGATGGTTGTCCAAAGGTTGAGTTTACCCGCCTCCAAACAATAAATACAACCAGAATTTTGATGCAAAGAGACAAGCTGCATCATCTCATCCAGGACCTAACCACCTTGACGTCAATCTATGGGATCACAGAGGTCACAGCTGCATGAGGCAAAAAACCAAATTAGGTCAAATTGAGAGAAAGTGTTTCATTGGAAATAACATTTTTTTTTTTGCTCCATTCATTCCTATTTCTCGACTTAAAAGAAAAAAATATCAGCTGCTTTCGGCTGGGTACAGGATCTATCAATCCAAAATCTCTCCATGTCCCAATCTCTGATTGGCTCTGGGCCTCAACTTCTCCCCACAGCACTGCCTGCTCTTCCCACAACTCCTTTGATCATTGGTAC